>NC_083562.1:41147141-41388752 GCF_019925205.1 Metopolophium dirhodum | reverse complement strand
TCTAACCTAACCTAACCTAACCTAACCTAACCTAACCTAACCTAACCTAACCTAACCTAACCTAACCTAACCTAACCTAACCTAACCTAACCTAACCTAACCTAACCTAACCTAACCTAACCTAACCTAACCTAACCTAACCTAACCTAACCTAACCTAACCTAACCTAACCTAACCTAACCTAACCTAACCTAACCTAACCTAACCTAACCTAACCTAACCTAACCTAACCTAACCTAACCTAACCTAACCTAACCTAACCTAACCTAACCTAACCTAACCTAACCTAACCTAACCTAACCTAACCTAACCTAACCTAACCTAACCTAACCTAACCTAACCTAACCTAACCTAACCTAACCTAACCTAACCTAACCTAACCTAACCTAACCTAACCTAACCTAACCTAACCTAACCTAACCCTAACCTAACCTAACCTAACCTAACCTTTTTTTTTTTTTTTTTTTTTGGTTAAATCGAGGACCGGAGGAGGAACCGCGTGAGCATTACTTCCCCTCCGGACCCCATCGTTTATTGATCACAATCACAATAACAAACTTAAGTCAGTAGCGGTGAGCTAATCTCTCACTCGCTGCCTGTCACAAACAACAATACATAGGTGGTATAAATTACAAATGGGGAGACTCTACTCTCCCAAAGTTGCCTTCAGCTACAAAGGAATTAACTTAACTAATTTTTTTTTTTACAAAACGACGGGTTGTACGTCCGCTCCATCAGCTGGTTCTGCGGCTTGGCGGGCTCTCTCCTCGTCCTCCTTCGCTGACATGATTTCTTCGACCATGCGGTAAAACAGGCGGAACGTTTCCTCCGCGTTCGTCAGGATCGCCAGCTTCTCTGCTTGGTCTGCCGGGAGCTGGTCGAAGGGGGGACCGCACACGATGTCACCGATGTCGGCTGCGGTTGGACTGCGGCCCAGCTGAGTGGCCAGGGGGACCCGGAACGTGCTCCAGTAGGGGCACTCAGTGAGGGTGTGCTCTGCGGTGTCCTCGTGGCTCAAGCACTGGAGACAAATGGGGCTGGTGGCCCTGGCTCGCCTGTGCAAATAATACTGAAAACAGCCGTGTCCCGACAGTGCCTGTGACATGTGGTACGTCAGAGGCACTAGCGGGACCGTTCTTCCGAGCCAACGTCCCACCGATGGGATGCACCGTCTGGTCCAGGACGCCTTCCTGGTGGTCTCCCATCTCTGTTGCCATGCCTCGATTGTTCGGGCCCTTTCCTCTCTTCTCACGGACGCTTTGGACGGTCGTAGCGCCCCGGGAGCCGGCTCGGTGGCGAGGCGAGACTGGATTCTCTTTCTCTCGAGGCCGAGTAGGTCCGCGGGAACCGTCGAGGCCAGTACCAGGGCGGCTTCGTCTGACACTGTGCGGTAGGCGCGGATGGTCCTCAACGCGACCGCTCTCTGCGGGCGGATCAGATTAGCTCTGGTCCTGGCCGCGACGGTTGCTTTGCCGATCCACGTGGGTGCGGCGTACAGCAGCTGGCTGTCCACCACTGTGCCGAGAAGCTTCCGCTTCCATCCGCAGGGACCGCCGATGTTCGGCATCAGCCTGGACAGCGCGGCTGCCGTGCGCGAAGCTTTCTTCGTCACCGTGTCTACGTGGGCCGCGAAGGTCAAGTTCTTGTCCAGGATCACCCCGAGGTATCTGATCTTCCCGTACAGCGTGATCGGGTGACCGCCGATCGATAGCCTCGGGGGGACGAACGCCCGTCTCCTTGACAGGATGACTGCTTCGGTTTTCTGATGAGCCAGCTCCAACCCGTGACGCAACATCCACTCATCGATTTTCGCGAGGACGGGGTTGACTAGGTCCTCCAACCGCTCGCCCGTCACGGCCGTTCCGACGACTGCCAGGTCGTCAGCAAACCCGACGAGTTGGACCCCCGTGGGCACCTCCATTGTCAGCAAGGAGCTGTAGGCGACGTTCCACAGAGCCGGCCCGAGCACGGATCCCTGTGGTACGCCGCACGACACTGTCCTTGATGACCTCTCGGCTCCGGTCAACAGCGTCCTGTCGGACAGCCATGACCTCAGCATCTCCACCAGGTACTCAGGCGTCCGCACACGTCTGAGCGCTGCGTCGATCACTGGCCACCTCAAGGAATTGAAAGCGTTCTTCACGTCCAGGGTGACCAGGACGCACAGGCTCTTCTTCCGGGGGGTGGTGGCTGCCTGGGCTGCCATGCTCAGGACGCTGTTGACCGCAGACTCGGTGCTGATGCCCTTGCGGAAACCAAACTGGTTGGGCGCTCTCCTGCAGCCTCCGTGCTCGTCCAGGTGCGTCTCCAGGCGTTTGAGGAGGAGTCGTTCTAGCAGTTTTCCGGTCGAGTCTAGCATACATATCGGCCTGTAGCTCGATGGGGCATCCGGGGGCTTGTCGGCACCTTTCATTAACAGCACGAGGCGGGCCCTTTTCCAGCGTGGTGGAAATGTGAGGGCGCCTAGGCAGTCGTTCATTGTCCTAAGTACTGCATGAGTCTGCGTGGTGACGAGGGCCCTCAAGATCTCGTTCGGGACGCCTGATGGTCCGGGAGCCTTTCCTGGCGAGAGTCTGCGGGCAGCCGCTCGGAGTTCCTCAGCCGTGAACTCAGGGACGCTCCTCTCGAATTCGGGTACGCCGGTTTCGGGGTCGAACATGCCGAACAGGTCACAGACGACCGACGAAGGCTCCAGGCTCCAGTCCGTGGCGGGAGCCGCCGGGAACAGGGAGTCCGCTATCTGGGCCTCTCTACCCCTGGAATCGGCTGCGGGGTCGCGGGTGCCAAACTTCTTCATCACCAGCCGGTACGGTCTTCCCCAGGGATCCTTGTCCACAAGTGAGCAGAGATCAGCCCAGGCCTTTGACTTGGCGGTGCGGATCGCGATCCTCAGAACTTTCTTGGCCGCGGAGTAGCTGCACCTGGCTTCCTGAACGCCCGGGTGGCCGGCACGCCTGAGGCATGCCTGGTACCGTCTTCGAAGTGCCAGAGCCGATCGGCGTAGTTCGGCAATCTCGTCGCTCCACCAGTAGACGGGACGCCTGCCTGCGGGGCCGGGCCTCTTCTTCGGCATGCTAGCGTCGCAGGCGCCGAGGAGGAAGTCTTCGATTTTGTCCGCCGCCGCGAGGGCCTTCTCCACGCCTGTCAGCCCCAGTACGGGACTCAGGCGCGTGGACGCCAGGTGGAGGCTCAGGGCGTCTGCGTCCAGCTTCTTCACAGTCCAGCCTCGGTGTGTGTCGACTTGCGGCTCCAACCGCGCTTGGTCCTGGTCAGGACTCGCTGTTTGGAAGAGCACGTAGTTGTGGTCGCTCAGAGACTCGGCTTCGGACACCGTCCAGTCCGACAGGGCTACGCCTCTGTAAAAGGTGATGTCGATGATCGAGGTGGCTGCACCGCGCCTGAACGTGGGGGCTGTACCCGAGTTGGCCAGTAGGAGCCCAAGACTGGAGGCGAGGTCGGAGAGCGCCGTACCCCTGGGGTTGCTCGCTCTGGAGCCCCACTCGTTGTGCCAGGCGTTGAAGTCCCCGGCCACGATGACGGACGAGTTGCCCCTGGCTCTGATGGCGTCTTCCAGATCGCCCAGCGCAGCGTTGAATTCAGGCATCGTAGCGCCCGGGCGGAAATAGCAGCTGAAGACGGTGACGTCTTGGAGGACCATCCAGGCGAACCCGTTCCCGGAGCCGCGGAGATTGCAACTGAGGGTGGAGTGGCGGGAGATGCCCACGGCAGCCTTACGGTCGGAGCTGAAGCACCACCTGTCCTCCTGACCGTAGTGGGTCGCTGGTTCGGAGACTAGGAGCACGTCCGCTCTCTCTTCGTCCGCCGTTTGTGCCATCAGCTGCTCCGCTGCCCAATTCACGTTTAAATTGATCTGTAGGAATTTGATCATTGGCCTGCTTTGTGACCTGCCGACATCTTTCTCGCGGCGCAGGCGCCCGAGCCCGGTTTGTGCGGAACCTTCGGGAGTCCAGCAGACTCGCAGGCTACGCAGCGGTCGTCGGCTTCGACGCAGTCCTTCATGGCGTGCCCGATGACGCCACACCTCCAGCATGCCCCGGTTCTGTCGGCAGCCTTGCAATCCCGGGTATTGTGGCCGAACGCGTGGCAGCGGAAGCATCTGGTCGGGGCGAGGGTCCTAGGGCGCACTCGACACATGGTCCACCCGATCGGGACCCTGGTGATGGCGGAGGCCAGGTGCTTGGGCATTTTGGCCGTGGCGATCTGTTGGCCGGATCGGGTGCCCCATATTCGGACGTCGCTGATGGCGTCACGGTCGACCTTCGACGTCGGGTCGTCCTGCCCTGGGATGGCGTTGCGGAGGGCCTCCAGCACCTCCTGGCCTGTGGCCGCAGCGTCGATGTCCAGGACTTCAACCTCCACCTGTATACCGAGCTGGTGGACCTTGCCGATGGCTTGACCGAGCCTATCCGACATGGCCGACACTAGGTTCCTAGCCGCGGTGGTGGAGCTCGCCCCCTTTGGAAGCTCCAAAAGTAAGCTGCCGTCTCGCGTCTGCCTCATCGTGATGCTGGCCCCGAGTTCCTCCCTAGATAGTCCACAGTTGCGGACCGCCAGCACCGTGTCGCGGAAGCTCTTACCCTCGGCGTTTCTGACGAGGATGGCTGGGGCCTTCTTCGAAAACCCCGACGGCTGCGGTGGTGCGGCCGGAGGACGGTTGGCCGCAGCCGTCGTTGTTTTCGGTCTTCTTGAACGCCTACCAACGACCCTGGACCAGTCTTCGGCCTCGGTCTCCATGCCGGTGTCGGCCTCGGTGTCCGGGGGGGGAAGGTGGGCGGATGGATTCGGTGGACGCTTTTGACGGTTGGCCGCAGCTGTTCTCCTTGCAAGACTCTCCCAGTGCGCTGGGGTGAGCTCCATGTCAGTGGAGGCGTCCGACGTGGACTTTCCGGTGGTGGGCCCGGGCAGGTCCGCAACGTCGCCGTTCTTCTCCAGCAGGGAGTCGACCGTGCTGTAGGCGTCGCTGGTGCGGTTCAGGATTTTTTCGATGTGGTTACGCAGGTCTGGGTCCGAGGTCCTCTGCATTAGTTTCTTTGTGTCAGCGGCGACTGCCTTCAGGGTGGACCTGGCCTTGTTCAACTTCTCCCTCAGCCTGACACTCCAGTCGCTGCTACAGGGTGTCTGCGCCGATGCGTGGCTGGTCTGGCGGTCGTCCGCCACCTTTTGTTTTTTAGTCGTCGGTTCGATCAGAGCATTGGTGACCAAGTCAAATGCTTCCGAAGCGCTTAAGGTCGAGCGGCTGGACCCCGATGACGGGGTCGGGTCGGTAAGGTCTATCTCCATAATGGAGGGGGGGTTCGGCATGTCACCTGGGGCCAGGCCCCGGGCGCCTTGTGGAGGAAACGGCTTCGCTCCTTTGTTTTCTACAAAGTCCAGAGACCGCGATTTGGGGGTACCTCTATCTCCGCCCCTGGGGGGGATAGGGGGTCCGGGTTTGCGGGGTCTGGTCGGCGTCGTCTAGAACTGCTAGGGTTACGTCAAGGGGGCAAAACTTTTTTCCCGAACCTCTCAGACCACTTCCGGCCGAGATATCGAGGAAAAACCACGAAAAAGCGGGGTTCCGCTAGCAGCGCTTGCGTCGAGTCCGGAGACCGCGGTTTTGGAACGCCTCTATCTCAGCCCCTGGGGGGGATAGGGGGTCCGGGTTTGCGGGGCCTGGTCGGCGTCCTCTAGAGCTGCTAGGGTAACGTCAAGGGGGCAAAACTTTTTTCCCGAAGCTCTCAGACCACTTCCGGCCGAGATATCCGAGGAAAACCAACAAAACGGGGTGCCGCGGAAAAACGCGAGCGGTAGCGGGCGCTACGAAGCGTGTAAACACGTGACTAGTGCGTGTTGGATACGTGGAGCGTACGCGGAGAAGGGTAAGCTGCGATAACGGAGCGACCTGCTGCGGAGTACGTCCTCACTGAACGGCAGACACGTCTCGACTGAACGGCAGACACGTCTCGACTGAACCTAACCTAACCTAACCTAACCTAACCTAACCTAACCTAACCTAACCTAACCTAACCTAACCTAACCTAACCTAACCTAACCTAACCTAACCTAACCTAACCTAACCTAACCTAACCTAACCTAACCTAACCTAACCTAACCAGGTGGAGGCTCAGGGCGTCTGCGTCCAGCTTCTTCACAGTCCAGCCTCGGTGTGTGTCGACTTGCGGCTCCAACCGCGCTTGGTCCTGGTCAGGACTCGCTGTTTGGAAGAGCACGTAGTTGTGGTCGCTCAGAGACTCGGCTTCGGACACCGTCCAGTCCGACAGGGCTACGCCTCTGTAAAAGGTGATGTCGATGATCGAGGTGGCTGCACCGCGCCTGAACGTGGGGGCTGTACCCGAGTTGGCCAGTAGGAGCCCAAGACTGGAGGCGAGGTCGGAGAGTGCCGTACCCCTGGGGTTGCTCGCTCTGGAGCCCCACTCGGTGTGCCAGGCGTTGAAGTCCCCGGCCACGATGACGGACGAGTTGCCCCTGGCTCTGATGGCGTCTTCCAGATCGCCCAGCGCAGCGTTGAATTCCGGCGTCGTGGCGCCCGGGCGGAAATAGCAGCTGAAGACGGTGACGTCTTGGAGGACCATCCAGGCGAACCCGTTCCCGGAGCCGCAGAGATTGCAACTGAGGGTGGAGTGGCGGGAGATGCCCACGGCAGCCTTACGGTCGGAGCTGAAGCACCACCTGTCCTCCTGACCGTAGTGAGTCGCTGGTTCGGAGACTAGGAGCACGTCCGCTCTCTCTTCGTCCGCCGTTTGTGCCATCAGCTGCTCCGCTGCCCAATTCACGTTTAAATTGATCTGTAGGAATTTGATCATTGGCCTGCTTTGTGACCTGCCGACATCTTTCTCGCGGCGCAGGCGCCCGAGCCCGGTTTGTGCGGAACCTTCGGGAGTCCAGCAGACTCGCAGGCTACGCAGCGGTCGTCGGCTTCGACGCAGTCCTTCATGGCGTGCCCGATGACGCCACACCTCCAGCATGCCCCGGTTCTGTCGGCAGCCTTGCAATCCCGGGTATTGTGTCCGAACGCGTGGCAGCGGAAGCATCTGGTCGGGGCGAGGGTCCTAGGGCGCACTCGACACATGGTCCACCCGATCGGGACCCTGGTGATGGCGGAGGCCAGGTGCTTGGGCATTTTGGCCGTGGCGATCTGTTGGCCGGATCGGGTGCCCCATATTCGGACGTCGCTGATGGCGTCACGGTCGACCTTCGACGTCGGGTCGTCCTGCCCTGGGATGGCGTTACGGAGGGCCTCCAGCACCTCCTGGCCTGTGGCCGCAGCGTCGATGTCCAGGACTTCAACCTCCACCTGTATACCGAGCTGGTGGACCTTGCCGATGGCTTGACCGAGCCTATTCGACATGGCCGACACTAGGTTCCTAGCCGCGGTGGTGGAGCTCGCCCCCTTTGGAAGCTCCAAAAGTAAGCTGCCGTCTCGCGTCTGCCTCATCGTGATGCTGGCCCCGAGTTCCTCCCTAGATAGTCCACAGTTGCGGACCGCCAGCACCGTGTCGCGGAAACTCTTACCCTCGGCGTTTCTGACGAGGATGGCTGGGGCCTTCTTCGAAAACCCCGACGGCTGCGGTGGTGCGGCCGGAGGACGGTTGGCCGCAGCCGTCGTTGTTTTCGGTCTTCTTGAACGCCTACCAACGACCCTGGACCAGTCTTCGGCCTCGGTCTCCATGCCAGTGTCGGCCTCGGTGTCCGGGGGGGGAAGGTGGGCGGATGGATTCGGTGGACGCTTTTGACGGTTGGCCGCAGCTGTTCTCCTTGCAAGACTCTCCCAGTGCGCTGGGGTGAGCTCCATGTCAGTGGAGGCGTCCGACGTGGACTTTCCGGTGGTGGGTCCGGGCAGGTCCGCAACGTCGCCGTTCTTCTCCAGCAGGGAGTCGACCGTGCTGTAGGCGTCGCTGGTGCGGTTCAGGATTTTTTCGATGTGGTTACGCAGGTCTGGGTCCGAGGTCCTCTGCATTAGTTTCTTTGTGTCAGCGGCGACTGCCTTCAGGGTGGACCTGGCCTTGTTCAACTTCTCCCTCAGCCTGACACTCCAGTCGCTGCTACAGGGTGTCTGCGCCGATGCGTGGCTGGTCTGGCGGTCGTCCGCCACCTTTTGTTTTTTAGTCGTCGGTTCGATCAGAGCATTGGTGACCAAGTCAAATGCTTCCGAGGCGCTTAAGGTCGAGCGGCTGGACCCCGATGACGGGGTCGGGTCGGTAAGGTCTATCTCCATAATGGAGGGGGGGTTCGGCATGTCACCTGGGGCCAGGCCCCGGGCGCCTTGTGGAGGAAACGGCTTCGCTCCTTTGTTTTCTACAAAGTCCAGAGACCGCGATTTTGGGGGTACCTCTATCTCCGCCCCTGGGGGGGATAGGGGGTCCGAGTTTGCGGGGTCTGGTCGGCGTCGTCTAGAACTGCTAGGGTTACGTCAAGGGGGCAAAACTTTTTTCCCGAACCTCTCGGGCCGCTTCCGGCCGAGATATCGAGGAAAAACCACGAAAAAGCGGAGTTCCGCTAGCAGCGCTTGCGTCGAGTCCGGGGACCGCGGTTTTGGAACGCTTCTATCTCAGCCCCTGGGGGGGATAGGGGGTCCGGGTTTGCGGGGCCTGGTCGGCGTCCTCTAGAGCTGCTAGGGTTACGTCAAGGGGGCAAAACTTTTTTCCCGAAGCTCTCAGACCACTTCCGGCCGAGATATCCGAGGAAAACCAACAAAACGGGGTGCCGCGGAAAAACGCGAGCGGTAGCGGGCGCTACGAAGCGTGTAAACACGTGACTAGTGCGTGTTGGATACGTGGAGCGTACGCGGAGAAGGGTAAGCTGCGATAACGGAGCGACCTGCTGCGGAGTACGTCCTCACTGAACGGCAGACACGTCTCGACTGAACGGCAGACACGTCTCGACTCTGAACGGCAGACACGTCTCGACTGAACGGCAGACACGTCTCGACTGAACGGCAGACACGTCTCGACTAACCTAACCTAACCTAACCTAACCTAACCTAACCTAACCTAACCTAGGTCTCCACACAGGATAAGAGTTTTTGGATAGCGGCTATGGTGGACCGGCCTTTCCGGAAACCAAATTGACAGTCCGCTAGGTCATCGCCTCGAGCCAGCTCCTCAGTTATGCGGTTTTCTACCATTTTCTCAAATAGCTTGCCTGCAGTGTCAAGAAGACACAACGGGCGATAGGACGAGGGTACGTCTAAAGGCTTGTCACCTTTCCTGAGAAGAACAAGTCTGGCCTTTTTCCACGCAGTAGGGAATCGGCCCTGCAGGAGGCACTCGTTTGCAATGTGAAGGAAAGGTGCGGGTTGTTTGTTGATGAGAATTTTGAGAATTTCGCTCGTCACTCCGTCTGGACCAGGGGCAGTACCGCTCTTTAGTTTTTTACACGCTGATTTCAGCTCCTCTAGGTCGATCTTCCGTGCAGGGGTCGACAATGATGGGCAAAAGGTGTTCAGGTGATTAATCTGATGTGACGGAAAGAGGTGCTGGATTATAGCTGGGAGCCTTCCTGGGAGATTAAGCCCGGGGATGGGAGTCCTTACATTCATTCTTCCCATTACAATCTTGTAGGGCTTTCCCCATGGGTCCCGTTCGACGTCGTCACATAGTTGTCTCCAGGCTTGATCTTTGGCGTTTCTGATTGCTTTAACGAGGGCCAGTTTCGCGGATTTTGCAGCAAGCTCTTCATCAGTGCAGGCGGCAGCACCAAGGCGTCGGCGCTTGCGCTGGAAAACACGACGCAGATGGTTTGCGGTCTTGCGCAACGCGCTTAGGCTCGGGGACCACCAGTGTACGCTCCTCCTTTTACCTTTATTGTCTGCCAAGGGTAGGCCACAAACGGCGTAGAGCGCCGAGTTCAGATTGATAGCCATTTCATCCACGTCAGTACTGTTGCTGAAGTGTAGTAGTTGACCGGTCGAGAGAAAGGACGCCAGAGCGGGTGCGTGGAGTCTCCGAGAGTATGTCGCGTTGACTGGCTTAATGGGCGCGGACAAGAGAGTGAACTGGATGTAGCTGTGATCGCTTAAGGTCACCGTGTCTAAGACAGACCAATTAGATATTCTGGAAGCCACACGGGGGGAGGCCAGAGTGATGTCGATCACCGAGGAGCCAGACGCCCTCTGGAAAGTGGGGGTCGTGCCAGTGTTGCATATAATGAGGCCTAGGGACTGGATGAGGTCCATCAGTGCATCACCTTTCTTGTTATTGGAGCAGCTGCCCCAGGCGGAATGGTGCGCGTTGAAGTCTCCACAAATAAGAGAGTCTCCGCTGTGACTTCTAATGCTGTGCTCAAGGTTGCTGAGAAACGCAGAGTATTGGGCGAGGTTGGGGTCAGACCTGGGGGACCAATAACAAGAATAGATGCGGAGGGTACCAGCCTGGATCCACGTGAACCCTGGTTCAGTAGGGCCGACTATGTCCACTGGGAGACCACGGAGGCATGCTATAGCCGCTTTACCGTGAGCGTCGTAGTACCATGCGTCGACCTTCGTTGGGCAGGGCTCGCTGACGATGAGGAGATCGACGTTGGACTCTGCAGCCTGCTGTAACGCCAGCGCTTGAGCTGCCTTGCAGCAGTTGAGATTGATCTGTAGGAAGGTACTCATGATAACTGGTCAGGACGCACCTCGCAGCCCCGAGCGCTTGTACCAGATGGGGTGATTGATTCACTCTTGCTGTTTGTGTCCGTGGCTGACGTAGATTCGTCAGCAGGGGAGGGACAGACTGCTACAAGATGCCCGGATTCTTTGCAGCGAAAGCAGCGACGTTTCTCTGCACCTGTGCATGCACTGGCTGAGTGCCCTTTCTCTTTGCACTTGTTGCATGCTAGGGCTCTGTCGTCCAACTGTCTGATTCTGCAGACTGCCCAACCAATTTTAATTTTCCTAGCCTCCGCGAGCTTGAGACCAGCCCTAATTGGGACCCTGACAACTGCCGATCTGATTCCACTTTTGCCCTGGCGGATATTGACAGAGTTCATGCCTTGCAGTTCAGGATCAAAACTTGCTAGAGCAGCCCGGAGTTCTGGGTCTTCAACCGAGTCTTCTATCCCGACTATGAGAAGCGCAACACTTGGAGCAGGGCGTCTGATGCCAATGTTTCCACCGAGTCTAGTCCGCAGGGCCGTAGCGAGGTTGTCCGCTTGATCCTTTCCAGGGATCTCCAGGATGACGTTACCCGACTTGGCCCTTCTTGTCGTGATGTCAGACGACGAAATATTTTCTTCGACAACCACTGCCTTGACCGAGCGGATCATGTCCGCATATGATGTTGAGCCGGTGGGTTTCTCAATTATGACGGCTTGATTTTTAGGAACTCTGATGCGTTTCCGAGCGTTTGGAAGGTTGGAAACTTCAGGCTTCGGTCTCCTAGTTTTCCGAGATACCAAGGTAAAGCCGTCCTCCGGATCTGTCGGCGAGAATTCCGTGTCTTGGGTGCATTGCGACGCAGTTGCAACGTAGCCCAGTGCGTCGGTGCATTCGGTGTCGACGACTTTAGGTGGCCCAAGCCGGTTAGTGCCACTCTGGCTCTTATCATTTTTATTTACTGGCTTCTTTTTATTCGAGGTAGTGATGCTCTGCTTTTCAGTTACCCGAGCATTACCCGAGCCTTTTCTCGCGGCTGATCGGCTGCTGGCAATCTCCTGCCGGCTTTGGAGTTTGTCGATTTGCTCTTGCTGCTCGGTTACTCTGGCATCAGTCCTGGCTATTATCACCTTGACTTCGGCGATGGCACTGAGTATAGCCGAGCTTTGGACATCAGTGCTGCCCGAAGTTTGAGAACCTACGTCCTTTGATATCCTCTCAGTTTGTGCAGCCGTGTCCATCTTGCCGGCTTTGGGCGTCTGCTCGCTCTTTGGGACGCGCTGGGTCAGGGTGTTGAAGGCCTTAATAACGTTTTCGCGACTACCCTTGAGGCCCGCGATAACATTCAGCAAATCGTCAATTGCAGTTTTGACGTCCGGGCTCCTCGTCTTGATCGACCACGCCTCCAGAGCCGACGCCTTCTGGACTAACAGCTTGTAGCCACCATCCTGTGTGGCGATACACTTACGGAGATGGATTACCGCGCTTTGAAGCGTGTCTCCATCTGAACCAGCTACGCCGCTGTCTCTTCTAGCTGCGGGTGGAGTTGCAGTCTCCGACTCGGATTTTCGTCCAGAGGTAGAGTCCTGCCTCGCAGCGCTACCAACGGACACAGTGCCAGCACCAGCTGGGGAAGCCTGCCTCAGATCTTCCACATTTCTTCCCAAATCTGCGTTTTGCATTACTTTTGCGGTTTGGCTCCCGCTCATCATTTGGCCAGTTGATGAACCTGGGTTCTTTATGTTCAAATCCATATAGTTCCCACGAGTGGGCATGAAGGTTGCGTCGCCCCGTAGCAGAGCAGCGTACCACGGGGAAGGCTAGATACTGTGGGGGGCGCCAGGTGCCCCACAGGGTCCTCGTGGACACGTTCCTACTTCCGTGCCAAGAGACCCCCATGACGAGTTGGGGGTTGAAGGGTTTTCTGTCAGGGTTGTCCTTCCCTTAGGGCATTTGCTGCGAGCGAGCAGGCTGCCTCCGACCTTGCCACCCCATCCAGCTAAGGACAGGGTGACTCAGAGTTTTTAAGTAGTGGACTCCTTACACTAGGGCTTTGCTAAGTGCTAGCAGGCTACCTCCGACCTGCCACCCACAGCCATCCAAGGCCAGGGGGGGCTCTTTTGCTCCGGCCCCAACCAGTTAAGGTCAGGGCCGGGTATGGAACCGCTTAGTAGGACCTAACTAAAGGCCCGCAAGCTCCCCCACCACGACAAGGTGGGTCCCGTCGGGGGAGAACCTAACCTAACCTAACCTAACCTAACCTTTTTTTTTTTTTTTTTTTTTTGTGATGGTATCACGGCGCTACAGGGGGGCACTTCACCCGTTAGGGCCGTCCTTCCCCCTGTATCCGTATCATTTATTCCACACAAAATCTATTACATAATGTACAATATAATACTAATGAGCTTTGCTCCACAAAAAAGAGAAGGCTCTATCCTTCTTAGTTCCGCCTTCGGCGCACAATTTGTCTGACTTATCTAAAGGTTTCTCTTCTGTCTTATTCTTTCCTCTTCCTCCCTTCTGGACTGAACTTTCCCGAAGAATCTTTTCACAGCTTCCCAGTTTGTGTTCCTCTTGAGCATAATTTCAACGATGTTGTTTGCGCCTATCGGTTCTTCCAGCTCCACTTCTAGTGCACGGCGGTCCCTCTCCCATCTGCCGCACCGGAACATCACGTGCTCCGCGTTGTCCGTGGGTTCCCCGCAGTCAATGCACCTTGGGTTATCTAGTTTTTTGAACCTCCAAAGGTACTTCCCAAAGCACCCGTGGTCGGACAGCATTTGGGTTGTATGAAAATCCACGGTTCCATGCTTCCGGTTCACCCACGCTGACAGATCCTTAATCAGACTCCTCGTCCATTGTCCATTAGGATCACGGTTCCATTCTTGCTGCCATTTGTGGATGACTTCTTCCCGGATCACGACCTTCACGCGTTCCTGGTCCTCTTCGCTTTTACGCCTGTGCCTCTCGGAGCGCTCCCATGCCAGGAGATGCGCCGGTACCAGTCCTGCTATCACCATAGCCGCCGCGGTTGATATGGTTCTGTAAGCCCTTATAATTCTGATAGCCATGACTCTCTGTGGTCTCTGAAGTTCTTCCACGTTACGTTTGACTTCTAGGGCCCCTACCCATATAGGAGAAGCATATAAAAGTTTGCTCGTTACCACGGTTGATAGCAGCTTTCTCTTCTTTTGCCCTGATCCACCGATGTTTGGCAATATTCTTGAGAGCGCCAAGGCAGTGGCCTGTGCCTTGGCGGACGCCGTTTTTATGTGGGCGCCGAAGCCGAGTACCCTATGTAGTTCTACTCCCAGGTATGTTATATTTTCTTTTATTGTTACGTCCACGCCTAGTATCCTTAGCTGGGGGGGCACATATCCCCTCTTCGTTGTCAAGATAACCGCCTCCGTTTTGCCAACTGAGAGTGATAAACCCGCTCTTCTCATCCACTCGGACACTATATCCAATGCGTTGTTGCAGACTGATTCGAGAATGTGGGAAGTGTGTCCAGTTGCCACTACCGCTACATCGTCGGCAAAGGCAACGAGGGTTGTCGATGACATGCCCCTAACATTACCCCCAGTATCCGTTCGAAGTAGATCGTCATACATAAGGTTCCATAATGTGGGTCCTAGGACGGATCCCTGTGGGACTCCACAAGTCATGGCCCACGACTTCCCCTCGTATTGCACTGCTCTGTCGCTTAGGTAGCTCCGTATCACTCCGACAAGGTACTGAGGCATCCCTTTGTCACGTAGCGACTCTTCAATTTTGCTCCATTTGGCTGAATTGAAAGCATTCGCCACGTCAAGTGCAACTACCGCACAGAGCTCCCTGCGGTAAAGCGGCCCCGATCCTGCTGTCTCGACCACTTCCATAACCTTTCTAATCGCATCCACTGTTGAAAGCCCTCTCCTGAACCCGAACTGTTTCTCGTTCAGATCTCCGTTCTCTCCAAGGTGCTTTTCCAAGCGCCTTTTTATAATTCTCTCGAACAGTTTGCCTGCAGTGTTCAGTAGGCATATTGGCCTGTATGTTGAGGGGTTTTCCACCGGTTTTTCGCCTTTTCTTAACAGCACCAGTTTCGCCACCTTCCAGGAATGTGGGAAGAGGCCAAATTTCAAACAGCTATTAAAAGTATCCCTGAGTACTATTGGTTTTTTGACTGCGATCGTCTTGATTATCATGTCTGGGACTCCATCTGGTCCAGGTGCTTTCCCTGAAGGGATTTTCCGACTTGCGTCTATGATCTCATCGCACGTGACTTCTGGGAATGCGTGATGGCCCGACCATGGTGGCCATGCGGTTGGTTCATCCCTGGGGAATAATCCTTCGACGATGCAGTCCACCCTGCCCGGCAGCGTGAGTCCTGGTATCGGTCTCCTGCCCACAAGCTTCTTGGTCACCAGTTTGTAAGGTAGGCCCCAGGGATCCGTCTCCACTTGGTCGCATAGGTCTTTCCAGCACTTCTCTTTGCTTCGCTTGATAGCTCTCTTCAGGTCCTTCTTCGTCTGTTTAAAGTTATCGCGTGCCTGCTCCTGCAGCTCCGTTGGCCTATGGCGCCCTCTCTTATACTTACGCCTGGCCCTCTTGCACTCGTCACGCAGGTCGGATATTTCCTGGGTCCACCAGTACGCTGGCTTTTTCCCCCCACGGTAATTTCCTTTCGGCATGCAACTGTCACATGCGTCCTTTAAATACCGGTTTAGGGCTTCTGTGGTAGATAGCGCTTCTGTTCCTGGTTCAAAGTGAGTCCGCTCAATGAAGCTCAGTAGTTTGGACTTGTCAAGCTTCCTCCATGACCACCTTTCCTCTACTTGAACGCGATCTGCGTGCAACGTCCATGAAACGTTGAAGTATATATAACTGTGTAGCGATCCCGTGTACTCATCCGAAACTTTCCAGTCTTTCACTACTCGGCTCTCCATTTCCGATACGAATGTGATATCGATGTGTGACCTTGATATGCCGCCTTCGTACACCCTCGTAAAGGTAGGCTTGTCGCCGGAGTTGCATACTACCATTCCGAGACTGGCCGTCATATCCATCAATGTTTTTCCTTTTTGGTCCTCTCTGTGATCCCCCCATGCTGGTGATTTAGCATTAAAGTCTCCGGCGACTATCACCATGCCATTCTTGCTTCTTATACTGCCTTCTAATCTGTCAAGGAAGTCGACAAACAGCGTGTAGTCCGTGTTGGGGGACCAATAGCAGGCATAGATCGTAATATTCTCAATCTTAACCCACCGGAAGCCTAGGTTGTCTTTTGGGCCAATTTCCTGTACCTGTATTCTCGGATTGAATGCCATGATGGCTGCTTTGTTGCCCGCATCGCTGTACCATCCGTCGTAGTCTTGCCCGCTGCGATGTGGTTCGCTGATTATCAGCACGTCAACTCCCTGCTGACTCGCTGTGGCCATCATTAAATCATGAGCGTTCATTCTTCCGTCCACATTGATTTGCATAAACTTGATCATTGCTGGCTTGGATTGCCTGCCGTTGGCGATCTTTCCACAGTTAGTTGAGCCCTGAAAGTGGCTTTGTCCTTATCGCTTGCCACGCAGCCAGCCTCAAAGTGGCCTGTTGCGCCACACGCGCGGCAGCAGTCCCGTCTATTTGGCCCTTTACAGTCCTCAGAGGCATGACCGGCGACCAAGCACCTTGGGCACCTGCCGCGTCCGCGTTCTTCCCACAATCTCACCCTGCAGTTTACATACCCTACTCGCAGTTTTCCGCTGGCATGTGCTATGCTAGCTGCCTTTGTGGGTAGTGAGACCACCATCCACTTCTGTCCCCTGTTGGCCGCTATCGTGGTGACCACTTTCGCCTCTCCTGCCGCGCCTTCCGTTACGGTTGCTATAGCTTCTAGCACTTCTGCCTCGCTCGCCAATTCGTCAAGATCCTGTATCACCACCTTTTGATATTGTATCAGTTCTTTGACCAACTCATTTCCTCCCACAGCCGCCCCCAGAGCTTCAGTTAAGGGAGCCATTCCCTCTTGGCCAGGGTTTACACGCACTAAGAGGTCCCCGTTTTTAGTTTTTGTGAGCGCTGTTATTTTGTCCGCGACTGCTTTGATCTCATCACTGTTTCTTACTTTTTGGAGTACGTTCTTGTAGTCTCCTTCCTCTACGCGCACCAATAATGCTGGAGGTTTCCGCTTCATCGGCGGATTCTTCTGGTTGGTCCGTCTTGTTTCCGCGACTGCCAACTCAGCTGGTTTGTCGACTGGTTTTTCGCCTTTTCCTCTCTTTGTATTTTTCCTGACGACATCCGTCCAACTGGTCTGCTTCCCGAGCTCAGCCATCTCTTCCATCTTTGCGCTCTGTGCTTCTAGCATCATCTGCAGGTTAGCGACTGCCGTCTTGACCTCCGCGCTGTTGGTGCTTCCAGGCCTAACGGAGTCACCATCCTCATATGCTCCCGTAACCTTTTCGCTTACGCTTGCAATGGCTTCCAGTACTGCCTTATTGGACGATTCCACTGTCGTATTCAAGGTTTGTGTGAGGATCGCCACAACTTTCTTTGCGTCGACAACTACCAATTTGTTGCCTGCTTGCTGGCTTCTTGCCACTTTAAGCTCTACGTTGTTGTTCTCAATGGAGCCTATGATGCTGCACACCTGGTCGACGCTCTCCTTGAGCCCCTTTACCTGAGTGCGCTTGGCCATTTCCTTCAGGGACTCCACCTCCGCCTTGAGCATTCGGAAGAGACCCGTGACTTTGCCCTCGAGATGCTCCAGCGTGCTAGTAGCCAAGTAGCCTGAATCGCTGCCTGCATCTGACCCTGCTGGCTTGCCGCCTGGGGTACTACGGGAGTCCATGGCAAGGGGGAGGTCCTGCGACCCTTGCCCCCTTTGTTGCTACCACTTCTCCTCTCGGCAGCGGGCGGTGAAGCAGTGCAGGAACCAAATCCGAAGGTATCGGTGCCTGCACTAGCTACGGGTGCCTATGGACTCACTGTCCCTATCCTATTTATGGACTCGCTGTCCCTATCCTATTTATGGACTCACTGTCCCTATCCTATTTATGGACTCGCTGTCCCTATCCTACTTATGGACTCACTGTCCCTATCCTACTTATGGACTCACTGTCCCTATCCTATTTCACTGTCCCTATCCTAGCTCCTCCCCAAGGGGGGGTAGGGGGGTCTAACCTACAGGAACTTGTCGGGGATCGTCCTGGTAGGATAGAGGGTTTCGGGAGGGCAAAAATTTTTTCCCGAAGCTCTAAAATGAATCCCCGCCGAGTTATCACCAAAAAACTGTATTTGGAGGCAAATTTGAATTTGCCGCCGAAGGGCAGATAAGGCCGTCGGTTGGCCGCCGACACTTGGCCACACACCGTCGGCTGGTCCCCGTCACGCCTTGTCAAGGGGGCAGTTCTTCCCGGGCGCGTTGTGATAACAGCTTGCTAAACAGCTGTTACTGCGGAATTCCCGTTTTCCGCGCGGCGGCTTTGGGCGGCCGTGTTACGGTATAGGGTAGAAGAAAAACTGTCCTACCTGGTCATCGCGTTGTCGGAAAATCACGTGTGAGGTGTCCCTGGATTCGGGACGCCGTACTTGATCCGCTGAGACTTCGCGCGCGGAAATCCGTCCAGCCGTTGGTCCGCAGAACCGATTAGCACGGCGCTATAATCCGGGATGGAGGGACGGGATTCCCGGGTCCCCAATCGGCCGATTTCACCGCGCGAAGGCTTTTCCGGCTAGTGACGACCCGACGGTTCCGAATTTGTCGGCAGCGGGCCTCTAACGCGAGAAAAAAGCGCACTCCGGCGACGACTAATTTCGGCCAATCACAGCGCTCCGATTTTAGCGTACCACGAAAACTAAGTTTGCGGGCGAGCCGATGAACCGATTTCGACGCGGTTTTCACTAATCGACGCACGGGTGCGAAACGAATCGATAGGTACCACTGTGGCAAAAAACGATGCACTTTTTCCACTGAAAAAACACTGACTCTCGGGAGCTATACGCAAGCACGTCCTACCGTCACGACAGCCACCGCTGAACTACCTAACCTAACCTAACCTAACCTAACCTAACCTAACCTAACCTAACCTAACCTAACCTAACCTAACCTAACCTAACCTAACCTAACCTAACCTAACCTAACCTAACCTAACCTAACCTTTTTTTTTTTTTTTTTTTTTTTTTTTTTTTTTTTTTTTTTTTTTTACAGGTTGAACCGAACACTGAGGGTGGTACTGACGCGAGTCATTTCACCCCTCGGTGCCCATCGTTTATTTAATAAAATACTTAATCTTAATACAATTTACATAATTATTATTTACAGGCAATAGAGGGCCTCTAACCCTCAAGGTGTGGCCTTCGGCCCACAGATAGATATCTTAACTACGGTTGGTTAATTAGTGCTTGACGGCGCCTCTCTTCAGCTTCCTTCATTGATAGTACTTGGGTGGCGAAATTTCTGACCGCGGACCAGTTCTCCTTGGAGCGCAGCATCATTGGGATGATGGTTCGCGGGCTCACATCACATCCTAGGAATATGGCGAGATCGCGTCTTCGTGAAGCCCAGGCATCGCAGATGAATAGAGTGTGATTGGCGTCGTCACATGCGTCGCCACAGAACCAGCACTCAGGGGACTCTAACTTGCCAAATCGGTGCAAGTATTGAGCGAAACAGCCGTGACCAGTGAGGGCCTGGGTAAGATGAAAGTCTACGTTGCCGAATTTCCTCATCACCCAAGGCCTGATGTCGGGGATCAGCTGAAACGTCCACCTACCATTGGAGCAAGTGGCCCAGCGAGATTGCCAGTCAGAGAGCAACGTTTCTCGGATAGTGCTGGGTAGGACGCCAGACTGTCTTCCATTGAAGAGATCGCGGCGCTCGGCTGCGAGTAGGTCGATCGGAGGGGTATCAGCGAGGAGTAGGACCGCGTCTCTCGATACGGTGCAGTACGCTGAGACCACCCTCAGCGCAATCCTGCGTTGGCATTTGGCCAGTTCTTCGATACCAGTATTGGACATCCTTCCAGACCATACCGGGGCGCCGTACAATAAAATTGAGTGAACAACCCCTGCTAGGAGTCTTCGCTTTCTTGGAGTAGCAGCGCTTATGTTGGGAAGAATCCTTGACAAATTTGACGCCACCTTGCTTGCTTTGGCGGCCACGCTGGCCGCGTGCGTGGTGAAATTGAGTCGCTGGTCAATGTGGAGGCCCAAGTATTTGACGCTATTCACCGCTCTAATCTGAACACCGTCGATGGTAATTCGGAGGTCATTGTGCGTCCTTGTGTTGGTGATCACGATTGCCTCGGATTTCTGGATTGCCAAATCAAGACCCATCACTTTCATCCATCTGACGACAGTGTCAGCTCCTTCAGAGAGAAGTCGTTCCAATACACAGATGTCCTTGTCTTTGGCGATGAGAGCCACATCGTCCGCGTATGCTAGAAATTCGACCCCTGAGGGGAGAGGCTCACGCAATAGGCCATCGTACATGATGTTCCACAGGGTAGGGCCAAGGACGGAGCCCTGCGGAACACCACTGGTGACGGCTGTGACAGATTCTGTGCCATTTGCTGTCGAAGTTAGGTAGCGGTCATGGAAGTAGCTGTGCAGAATGCGTAAGATGGGAGTAGAAATGCCCTTGTCTTCGCAGGCGAACAGAATCTTCTCCCAGGAGGCTGAATTAAAGGCATTTCTAACGTCGAATGTCAGAATGCCAATCTTCTGACCCGCTGAGGTCTCCACACAGGATAAGAGTTTTTGGATAGCGGCTATGGTGGACCGGCCTTTCCGGAAACCAAATTGACAGTCCGCTAGGTCATCGCCTCGAGCCAGCTCCTCAGTTATGCGGTTTTCTACCATTTTCTCAAATAGCTTGCCTGCAGTGTCAAGAAGACACAACGGGCGATAGGACGAGGGTACGTCTAAAGGCTTGTCACCTTTCCTGAGAAGAACAAGTCTGGCCTTTTTCCACGCAGTAGGGAATCGGCCCTGCAGGAGGCACTCGTTTGCAATGTGAAGGAAAGGTGCGGGTTGTTTGTTGATGAGAATTTTGAGAATTTCGCTCGTCACTCCGTCTGGACCAGGGGCAGTACCGCTCTTTAGTTTTTTACACGCTGATTTCAGCTCCTCTAGGTCGATCTTCCGTGCAGGGGTCGACAATGATGGGCAAAAGGTGTTCAGGTGATTAATCTGATGTGACGGAAAGAGGTGCTGGATTATAGCTGGGAGCCTTCCTGGGAGATTAAGCCCGGGGATGGGAGTCCTTACATTCATTCTTCCCATTACAATCTTGTAGGGCTTTCCCCATGGGTCCCGTTCGACGTCGTCACATAGTTGTCTCCAGGCTTGATCTTTGGCGTTTCTGATTGCTTTAACGAGGGCCAGTTTCGCGGATTTTGCAGCAAGCTCTTCATCAGTGCAGGCGGCAGCACCAAGGCGTCGGCGCTTGCGCTGGAAAACACGACGCAGATGGTTTGCGGTCTTGCGCAACGCGCTTAGGCTCGGGGACCACCAGTGTACGCTCCTCCTTTTACCTTTATTGTCTGCCAAGGGTAGGCCACAAACGGCGTAGAGCGCCGAGTTCAGATTGATAGCCATTTCATCCACGTCAGTACTGTTGCTGAAGTGTAGTAGTTGACCGGTCGAGAGAAAGGACGCCAGAGCGGGTGCGTGGAGTCTCCGAGAGTATGTCGCGTTGACTGGCTTAATGGGCGCGGACAAGAGAGTGAACTGGATGTAGCTGTGATCGCTTAAGGTCACCGTGTCTAAGACAGACCAATTAGATATTCTGGAAGCCACACGGGGGGAGGCCAGAGTGATGTCGATCACCGAGGAGCCAGACGCCCTCTGGAAAGTGGGGGTCGTGCCAGTGTTGCATATAATGAGGCCTAGGGACTGGATGAGGTCCATCAGTGCATCACCTTTCTTGTTATTGGAGCAGCTGCCCCAGGCGGAATGGTGCGCGTTGAAGTCTCCACAAATAAGAGAGTCTCCGCTGTGACTTCTAATGCTGTGCTCAAGGTTGCTGAGAAACGCAGAGTATTGGGCGAGGTTGGGGTCAGACCTGGGGGACCAATAACAAGAATAGATGCGGAGGGTACCAGCCTGGATCCACGTGAACCCTGGTTCAGTAGGGCCGACTATGTCCACTGGGAGACCACGGAGGCATGCTATAGCCGCTTTACCGTGAGCGTCGTAGTACCATGCGTCGACCTTCGTTGGGCAGGGCTCGCTGACGATGAGGAGATCGACGTTGGACTCTGCAGCCTGCTGTAACGCCAGCGCTTGAGCTGCCTTGCAGCAGTTGAGATTGATCTGTAGGAAGGTACTCATGATAACTGGTCAGGACGCACCTCGCAGCCCCGAGCGCTTGTACCAGATGGGGTGATTGATTCACTCTTGCTGTTTGTGTCCGTGGCTGACGTAGATTCGTCAGCAGGGGAGGGACAGACTGCTACAAGATGCCCGGATTCTTTGCAGCGAAAGCAGCGACGTTTCTCTGCACCTGTGCATGCACTGGCTGAGTGCCCTTTCTCTTTGCACTTGTTGCATGCTAGGGCTCTGTCGTCCAACTGTCTGATTCTGCAGACTGCCCAACCAATTTTAATTTTCCTAGCCTCCGCGAGCTTGAGACCAGCCCTAATTGGGACCCTGACAACTGCCGATCTGATTCCACTTTTGCCCTGGCGGATATTGACAGAGTTCATGCCTTGCAGTTCAGGATCAAAACTTGCTAGAGCAGCCCGGAGTTCTGGGTCTTCAACCGAGTCTTCTATCCCGACTATGAGAAGCGCAACACTTGGAGCAGGGCGTCTGATGCCAATGTTTCCACCGAGTCTAGTCCGCAGGGCCGTAGCGAGGTTGTCCGCTTGATCCTTTCCAGGGATCTCCAGGATGACGTTACCCGACTTGGCCCTTCTTGTCGTGATGTCAGACGACGAAATATTTTCTTCGACAACCACTGCCTTGACCGAGCGGATCATGTCCGCATATGATGTTGAGCCGGTGGGTTTCTCAATTATGACGGCTTGATTTTTAGGAACTCTGATGCGTTTCCGAGCGTTTGGAAGGTTGGAAACTTCAGGCTTCGGTCTCCTAGTTTTCCGAGATACCAAGGTAAAGCCGTCCTCCGGATCTGTCGGCGAGAATTCCGTGTCTTGGGTGCATTGCGACGCAGTTGCAACGTAGCCCAGTGCGTCGGTGCATTCGGTGTCGACGACTTTAGGTGGCCCAAGCCGGTTAGTGCCACTCTGGCTCTTATCATTTTTATTTACTGGCTTCTTTTTATTCGAGGTAGTGATGCTCTGCTTTTCAGTTACCCGAGCATTACCCGAGCCTTTTCTCGCGGCTGATCGGCTGCTGGCAATCTCCTGCCGGCTTTGGAGTTTGTCGATTTGCTCTTGCTGCTCGGTTACTCTGGCATCAGTCCTGGCTATTATCACCTTGACTTCGGCGATGGCACTGAGTATAGCCGAGCTTTGGACATCAGTGCTGCCCGAAGTTTGAGAACCTACGTCCTTTGATATCCTCTCAGTTTGTGCAGCCGTGTCCATCTTGCCGGCTTTGGGCGTCTGCTCGCTCTTTGGGACGCGCTGGGTCAGGGTGTTGAAGGCCTTAATAACGTTTTCGCGACTACCCTTGAGGCCCGCGATAACATTCAGCAAATCGTCAATTGCAGTTTTGACGTCCGGGCTCCTCGTCTTGATCGACCACGCCTCCAGAGCCGACGCCTTCTGGACTAACAGCTTGTAGCCACCATCCTGTGTGGCGATACACTTACGGAGATGGATTACCGCGCTTTGAAGCGTGTCTCCATCTGAACCAGCTACGCCGCTGTCTCTTCTAGCTGCGGGTGGAGTTGCAGTCTCCGACTCGGATTTTCGTCCAGAGGTAGAGTCCTGCCTCGCAGCGCTACCAACGGACACAGTGCCAGCACCAGCTGGGGAAGCCTGCCTCAGATCTTCCACATTTCTTCCCAAATCTGCGTTTTGCATTACTTTTGCGGTTTGGCTCCCGCTCATCATTTGGCCAGTTGATGAACCTGGGTTCTTTATGTTCAAATCCATATAGTTCCCACGAGTGGGCATGAAGGTTGCGTCGCCCCGTAGCAGAGCAGCGTACCACGGGGAAGGCTAGATACTGTGGGGGGCGCCAGGTGCCCCACAGGGTCCTCGTGGACACGTTCCTACTTCCGTGCCAAGAGACCCCCATGACGAGTTGGGGGTTGAAGGGTTTTCTGTCAGGGTTGTCCTTCCCTTAGGGCATTTGCTGCGAGCGAGCAGGCTGCCTCCGACCTTGCCACCCCATCCAGCTAAGGACAGGGTGACTCAGAGTTTTTAAGTAGTGGACTCCTTACACTAGGGCTTTGCTAAGTGCTAGCAGGCTACCTCCGACCTGCCACCCACAGCCATCCAAGGCCAGGGGGGGCTCTTTTGCTCCGGCCCCAACCAGTTAAGGTCAGGGCCGGGTATGGAACCGCTTAGTAGGACCTAACTAAAGGCCCGCAAGCTCCCCCACCACGACAAGGTGGGTCCCGTCGGGGGAGAACCTAACCTAACCTAACCTAACCTAACCTAACCTAACCTAACCTAACCTAACGTCTGAGCGCTGCGTCGATCACTGGCCACCTCAAGGAATTGAAGGCGTTCTTCACGTCCAGGGTGACCAGGACGCACAGGCTCTTCTTCCGGGGGGTGGTGGCTGCCTGGGCTGCCATGCTCAGGACGCTGTTGACCGCAGACTCGGTGCTGATGCCCTTGCGGAAACCAAACTGGTTGGGCGCTCTCCTGCAGCCTCCGTGCTCGTCCAGGTGCGTCTCCAGGCGTTTGAGGAGGAGTCGTTCTAGCAGTTTTCCGGTCGAGTCTAGCATACATATCGGCCTGTAGCTCGATGGGGCATCCGGGGGCTTGTCGGCGCCTTTCCTTAACAGCACGAGGCGGGCCCTTTTCCAGCGTGGTGGAAATGTGAGGGCGCCTAGGCAGTCGTTCATTATCCTAAGTACTGCATGAGTCTGCGTGGTGACGAGGGCCCTCAAGATCTCGTTCGGGACGCCTGATGGTCCGGGAGCCTTTCCTGGCGAGAGTCTGCGGGCAGCTGCTCGGAGTTCCTCAGCCGTGAACTCGGGGACGCTCCTCTCGAATTCGGGTACGCCGGTTTCGGGGTCGAACATGCCGAACAGGTCACAGACGACCGACGAAGGCTCCAGGCTCCAGTCCGTGGCGGGAGCCGCCGGGAACAGGGAGTCCGCTATCTGGGCCTCTCTACCCCTGGAATCGGCTGCGGGGGTCGCGGGTGCCAAACTTCTTCATCACCAGCCGGTACGGTCTTCCCCAGGGATCCTTGTCCACAAGTGAGCAGAGATCAGCCCAGGCCTTTGACTTGGCGGTGCGGATCGCTATCCTCAGAACTTTCTTGGCCGCGGAGTAGCTGCACCTGGCTTCCTGAACGCCCGGGTGGCCGGCGCGCCTGAGGCATGCCTGGTACCGTCTTCGAAGTGCCAGAGCCGATCGGCGTAGTTCGGCAATCTCGTCGCTCCACCAGTAGACGGGACGCCTGCCTGCGGGGCCGGGCCTCTTCTTCGGCATGCTAGCGTCGCAGGCGCCGAGGAGGAAGTCTTCGATTTTGTCCGCCGCCGCGAGGGCCTTCTCCACGCCTGTCAGCCCCAGTACGGGACTCAGGCGCGTGGACGTCAGGTGGAGGCTCAGGGCGTCTGCGTCCAGCTTCTTCACAGTCCAGCCTCGGTGTGTGTCGACTTGCGGCTCCAACCGCGCTTGGTCCTGGTCAGGACTCGCTGTTTGGAAGAGCACGTAGTTGTGGTCGCTCAGAGACTCGGCTTCGGACACCGTCCAGTCCGACAGGGCTACGCCTCTGTAAAAGGTGATGTCGATGATCGAGGTGGCTGCACCGCGCCTGAACGTGGGGGCTGTGCCCGAGTTGGCCAGTAGGAGCCCAACCTAACCTAACCTAACCTAATTAAATTGTGAAATAGTATATTAATATCCATTTTTCCTTCTACTTTTAGAATCGAGCCATTAGCTGTATGAACTCTAACATTTTTTGTATCGATAAAGGCATTTTTTATTTGAACTTGTTCGATGTTAATAACATAAATAGTTGCACCTGAATCTAATACGAAAGAGGTTTCTTTATTATTTATAAATCCAACTACTTCTAATCTAATAGCTGGAATAGGTACCTCGTTAACATTCTCAGTACAGCTAGAAATCTGTACAGCATTCTTTTCATTTGAATTTTTAAGTGCGTCAAAATTAGGATTTTTCATAAAATTGTCAGGAGATGTTTTTTTGATTATTAAATGTTTTTTTATTCGATTGATCATTATTTTGACCCGAGTAAGGGCCTTGGTTGATGTTTTCGGGTAAGTGATTTGATTGATTATGATTATTCATATTATTATCTGGCTTATAATGCTGATTTGAATAATTAAACTTTTTATTATCATAACTTTGGTGTAGTGAATTATAAAATTTACTTTTATTAACATTATTCATGGTATGTGGTTGTTGAAAATTATTATTATTTTTAAAACCTGTGTTACGATTTTGATTACCCGTGAACTGCCTGTTATTAAAATTTTGTTTACCATTAAAGTTTTCATTTGACTGGTAATAATTATTTCTATCAAATTTATTATTCTTAAAATTATTTGAGTCGTTAAAGTTTCTTTCTCTATTTGTATTATAATTCTGATATTTATTGTTATTATTGTTGTTATAATTATATCTTTTAAAATTATTGCGATTATTATTTGTGTAGCCATTATTATTATATGATAATTGATTAGCAACAAAAGCATTTTGTTATACCAGTTTTTGATTTAAAGATTCTATTTCTGCTTTAAGAGCATCAAAATTATGAGTGTTATTTCGTTCATTTACCGTTGCTTTTGCTGATTCTACCTTACGCAAATTTTTTTGTAAGTCCGAGAGTGTATTATTATTCATTAATGCGACTGGGTTATAAAAATCGGGTGGGAGTGCTTCCAATATTAAATCAATTTTTTTCGTGTCCGTCATTTTAGGGTTAACTTTATGGGCTAATAATTGGAAATCCGCTAGAAATTGCGAAACAGTTTCGGTTAATTTTAATTTTCTGTTTGTTAATTTTGCTTTAAGCATTCTGGTCCTCCCCGGTGAAATGAAATATTCCTTGAGTGCTAGTTCAAAATGACTCCATGTTGGTGTAGGATTATTTATGATATAATTTTGATAGAATGCCTTTGCGCTTTTTTTGAAATATATTGGGATATACATTATTTTTTTATCATCAGACCACTCATTAGCCACAGATATCAAATTATAATTTTCAATAAATTCGTTGACACATTTGTCTGGTTTGCCACTATAAAATTCGGGTTTAAAAAAAATTGGTTTGGACATGTTGAAAATTTCTAGTCTATCGTTAATATTAATTGGGTCAACTAAATCAGTATCCCTCTTTTTTGAACGCGTTATAACAGGTGATCTCCGCTCAATATTAAAAGGTTTAGGTATAAAATCTGGATCACTATCGTTATCGTCCTCACTTTGATTTTCGCTTAAAATAGATCTTACTAAAAGTCGTAATTCTACGGTTTCGCTATTTTTTGAAAATTCCTTATTTAAAAATCGTAAAATTTGTATTAGATCGTCTTTAGATAAAAAATAATAAAGGTATAAGGATTTAGGTACAGAAAGTAATTCAATCTTTTCCTCTAACGACTTCTGTGTAAATTCTTCATTTTTGAGTTTACTTGGAAGTTCTAACGAAAAAAGAATTCCAAAGTCAAGTTTAGCGATTTCTATAACGTCACTGGGTAATTTTATATTCCTACTCTGAGGTTAGGTTTTAATTGTTAGATTATATTGTTGCTTAAATTAAGTTTTATTTAAATATGGCAAGTGAAATCAGTGTTGTATACAGTCAACGGGGAAATGTGCTGTTAGTAAAAAATAATTATAAATACTCTAAGTATACAGAACTAATATCCGGAGAAGTTGGATGGAAATGCATACAGAAAACGTGTTCAGCAAAATTATACACGATTGGCGTTGATTATAATTTTTCGCGGGAATCAGGGACACATCTACATGAAAGTATCGACACCAATATTATTATTCGACAAAAGATTAGTAACGGGATAAAACGAAAGGGACTTGATTATATTACTGATCGTCCTTCCAAGTTAATAAAACTTGAAATAGCTAATAATGTAGAAGCAGCGTCGACTTTAACATGTAAAGACACAAAATTAATTAGAGATAGCATTTCTCGTGAACGCATACGAAATTTACCGAAACTTCCAAAATCAATTTCTGAAGTACATGATTATATTAATAACACCAATCCGATAACGGTGAAAGACGAATATTTTGTTATAACAAATGACCCATTAGATCATATAATAATATTTTCATGTGATATAAATTTAAATTTTATGTGTGATTCTCAGATCTTATATTATGTTGATGGTACATTTAAATACTGTACGAAATTTTTTCACCAATTATTCAGTATTCACGCATATTGTAATGGCGTATTTGTACCAGTTGTGTTCTGTCTGCTTCCAAATAAAAATAAAGATACATATACAGCTATTTGGGAAATACTTCGTGAAAAATGTCATTCGTTAAACAAATGTTTGCAACCAAGAACACTAGTAATCGATTTCGAAACGGCAATTCATTCAAGCGTCAAAGATATATTTCCTAATATAGCTATAATTGGATGCCGTTTTCATCTTAGTCAATTATGGTACGTATGGATAATATATATTATATTATATTATATTTAGTTATCTATTTTTATTTATTTTTTGTTAATAGGTGGAGACGAATACAAGCAGTTGGTCTTGTTCAAGAATATAAAAACAACGAATCCAACATAGGAAAATGGCTCAGACAATTATTTGGTCTTATGTTTCTAGATCCTTACGAAGTTGAACTATGTTTTGAAAATGACTTTAAAAATGACCAACCCAAGGATGCACGAGTTAAAAAAATTATCACTTACTTAGACAAAACATACATAAAACAGGATGCAACATTTCCACCCAGTATTTGGGCCAAAAAAGAAGCAACACTGGAAAGAACAACTAACAATTTGGTAATTTATTTACTTCAGCACATCCAAATATTGCAGTTTTCATTAAAAATTTATTAGCCATGCAGACGGATTCTTATATACGAATGAATTCTGCCAATAATAATGAAAGTAGAATAATTAGAACACAACAAAAAAACCATATACAATTTATAAATAAAAAAATAGAATTGTATAACGACAACCAAATTGATAGGTATAATTTTGTAAAGAGTTTAGCTTCATTTAATGCAATTTAATTTTAATTTACATTAAATATTTTATATTTTATTTTATTTATTCTAAAATATTATTTTCATTTAATTTTAATAACATAATATATTGTATTTAAAATAAATTAATTAATACAATAATAAATACGATATATTTTATACCATGTGCGATAGCAAGTAGTAAAATGCAATAATAAATAAGTTATAGCAAGTACAATAATAGATATAAGTACAGTTACAATAATATTGCGTATAGCCGACTCACGACAACCGTATGCGCGATGGCCTGGCAATAGCTCCAAAATGGTTGATGAGTTGAGCGGTGCACCGTAACTCCGCACGGATCGTCGCCATTTTATAATATATCACCTTAACTCCGCAAACAAGTTTTTTTTTCGACACCTTAACTCCGCATACAGGATTTTTTTTTAACACCCTAACTCCGCACATGGTATAAAATATATCGTATTTATTATTGTATTAATTTATTTATTTTAAATACAATATATTATGTTATTAAAATTAAATAAAAATAATATTTTAGAATAAATAAAATAAAATATAAAATATTTAATGTAAATTAAAATTAAATTGCATTAAATGAAGCTAAACTCTTTACAAAATTATACCTATCAATTTGGTTGTCGTTATACAATTCTATTTTTTTATTTATAAATTGTATATAGTTTTTTTGTTGTGTTCTAATTATTCTACTTTCATTATTATTGGCAGAATTCATTCGTATATAAGAATCCGTCTGCATGGCTAATAAATTTTTAATGAAAACTGCAATATTTGGATGTGCTGAAGTAAATAAATTACCAAATTGTTAGTTGTTCTTTCCAGTGGTTAGGGTGTTAAAAAAAAATCCTGTATGCGGAGTTAAGGTGTCGAAAAAAAAACTTGTTTGCGGAGTTAAGGTGATATATTATAAAATGGCGACGATCCGTGCGGAGTTACGGTGCACCGCTCAACTCATCAACCATTTTGGAGCTATTGCCAGGCCATCGCGCATACGGTTGTCGTGAGTCGGCTATACGCAATATTATTGTAACTGTACTTATATCTATTATTGTGCTTGCTATAACTTATTTATTATTGTATTTTACTACTTGCTATTATTCTTATTATTATTATTATTGCCATATTACTAACACCGTTTATATATGTAATGTGATTATTCGTATCAGCCTCAAAATTATTATTTATTTATTCTACACTAAACACCAGCGTTGTTATTCTTTCAACCACCTCTCGTCAAACACAGTAGAACTAACCTAACCTAACCTCATAGAGGTTCACCATCACCGGTAAATTTATATTCATCGCGTGGCCAACAATCCCGTTACCTATTAACGAGACTTGGTACGCAACACAGACGCAAGAAGGCGTGTTTAGTTTGGGACGATTTTCGGTTTTTAAACGAAAAAAAATGAATGAGTTAAACGTGCGGAATAAGATAAGTACGCGGAGCGACGAAATAGCGATGCTACTCGGACGGATGGCATGGCGCGACTGGATTTGGATTTGAGAGCTAGAATATAAAATATAATACTTATACATATTATTATTACTATAATTACATATTACTACTATATATAATTTTCCTGTGTTGTTGTTATTTTTGTTTTATTCTTCGAAGAAATGATCCGTCGATAATATACGCTGTGCAATTAGTTGCTCTAAAAGCACGCCCACCTCTACACATACCGATCTATCCGCGCTAAGGTTATCGATTACTACGTTTACAAACGCGGTCACTGGTACCATCAGGCGCGGATCTAGAACTAAAATTGAGGGGGGGTCATATTTACGAAAAGACAAAAACTTAATACACAGTTAAGACATAATAAAATAAGAACTTTATTGATAATTGTTGTTTTAATTAATTAAATGACAAAGTTTAGTCTCCTTTGTTTTGTTTTTCCAAATCTGGTTATAATGTCATCAACATTTACTGCTATATTCTTGTGAATATTGAGTAAAGCGAGACCAGTGAGGCGTTCCTCTCCCATATTTGAACGAAGCCACGTCTTAAGGCGCCTGAGAGTGGAGAACGATCGCTCCGCTGTAGCTGCACTTACAGGAAGTGTTGCGAGTATTTGCAATAGAACATTTATATTTGGGTATAAATCTGTGTCACACTGTTCTATTACCTGAGGTAAGAATTCCGGTACTTTATTTCCACTTTCTACTTCACGTTTCCATTTTGTAACCCAAAGCTGAAATTCTGACAATACCGTAGATATAAGAGGTCTGTGTAGAAGTTCAGTGTAGTTTTTAACTGCTTCCCGTACGGCTACCAAATCAACTTCTGAGTAAACAGTTTTTGGTAAAAATACACCCAAATTAAACAATGAAAGCACCTCTGGAGAAAGTCGTTCTTCTAAATCTGCTATTATTGAATCCAAGAGAGGAATATATATACTTTTGCGGAAATATTCTTCTGCAGTTTGACCTGGCTGATTATTTTCTCGGTGCTTCTGTCTAGGAACAATTCTTGGTAATCTTATCTCCACATCTAACTGCTCGAAAATCTCTTTTGACTCTGAAAATAATTGCTGGAAAACAACATCACTATTTGTTCTCTTTTGCTTCAGAAGAAAAATAGTGTCTTTCATTGCGTCGGTTGCCCTTTTCAAGTCAATAGACGAAGTCTGAAGAAAACGGCTAAGTGACACAGTTGTTCCTGAAATGTAAAATATTAATACATTAAATAAAAAGCCATACATTTTTTTTTACAAATCTATAAATCATCACATACCTAAGACATCATTCAAACATACTGATGCAATAATGAACTCAGAACTACATAAAACATGTCGGAGACATTGAGCATCACTCGCGGTTTTGCTGTCTTCCCAAGTTGTAATTCGGTGGAGGGCATTACATATTTTGACCAAGTTATCGCCTTGAAATTGTAAGTGTCCATCATGCCTTTCAACCCAACGAGTTTCACATATTCCTTGTAGAGCCATTCCTTCAAGCTCCTCTTCAAAGACTTTGTGCCGTTTTGCTGACGCATTAGCAAAAGCTACTACTTTCCTCATAGTGCTGAAGCATTACGACAAGCCGAAACTTTTGAAGATTTGGCTAATGAATTGTTTAAAATATGGTTGTTGCATGGACAACGCTTAGCGTTAGTGGCTTTTTAGAAAGTTCATGAACTGCACCCTTAGTTTCAGAAGCCATCACAGAGCAGCTATCTGTACCAATACCAACACACCATGCCAAATCAATATCAAATTTAAAACAAAGATCTTCCACTATACGTGACAATTCAACGCCTGTCAAACGACGCTCTGCTCTTGCGTCCTCAAAATGAATCATCTCGTAAGCATCGCAAAAAGTTAAAAAATCCTCCTTGATTACTCCATTATAGAAATATCGAATGGAGAGACTCAGCTGCTCAGTGTGAGAGATATCAGTTGTTTCATCAAATATTAATGAAAATAATTTCGCTTCCTTTACTCTAGCTAAAATAGCTTCTTGAATCAAATCTTTACATGTATCGATCAGTTCGTTTTGCACTGTTTTGCTGATATATGTTGCATTGGAGTTTGCTACTTCTAAATGTTGACGCAGATATGAGTCACCTGACTCGATACGAAACCTTAGGAGAGCTCTAAAATTCCCTTCTTGATTTGCTACCACGCTATTTTGCTCATTTTTGTCAACATTTAGAATTATTTTTCCGTCGTCTCTATGCCCACGCAGGGGAATATTTTGGCGGCCACATAATACAATTGTACTGACAATTGGTCGCAAACGATCTCTATTTTCTTTTACCTGCGCCATTCGCTGCTTACAGACTTGGTTAGCAACATTAAGGTCAGGGTTATGGTAAGTTACAAGAAAACTTTTCCTAGCTTCGACCGACATTTGGTGATATTTATTTCGCTGGTGTGTTAATAGAGACCCCTTTTCTCCAAGTAGGTCATCAAAAGCTTTTAAAGGTTGTTTAACAAGCCGTTTAAGAGGCGTATTTGTTTGAACTCCACCACCTGAGCCTGAAGCAAATAGAGCACAATACTTGCAATACAGCCCCTGGTCTTTGTGTGATAAAACGAGCCAATGGAATTTATTAAGATGTGATCTTTGAGCGTACTTTTTGGTTTGTTTTCCATTCTTGGTGACCACACAAAAAGGAAATTCGTAATTTATAGGTGGCATCCAGTGTTTTTCAAGAAGATTAGCTTTAGAAGAATTGTCAATGCTTTTGCTTCCTATAAAACAACCAATATCTGAAGAGTAATCAAAATTGATATGGGAGTCGTTTTTCTGTTCAAATTTAGATGCAGATAACGTATTCGTACACGGAATGTCAATCGCCAAATTATTTCTATGGTCAGAATTAGGTACCGAAGTAGATATAGATGACTCGTTTTGTCGATTGTCAGACCCAAGTTTTGGCTTCTTACTGAAGAATGTGTCTATTTTTCTTACCGACCCGCTATTTCTTTTAAATGAATCACCCTACATAAAATACAGAAAGACATTTCAAACATTTTATACTAAGATAAAATGAAAATACAAAAAAAAAAATTATAGTTAAATAGGGAATGCAAAATGTTTTTACAGAGGGATATTTATAATTTTAGTTATTTTTGTATACCTATAGATTATAAGTAATTTTCTATTGGTATAGAATAAATAATATATCAGAAATCAAAATCACTACTACTTATTAAATATTTTATCATTTAACAAATATAAAAAATTATATTTATAATATTATTTTTTTTTATTGTTCTACCAATATTAAACTATACCAGTAACAACCTATTTAAGTATTAACAATCAACCATGTTGCCGTTGAATATGATAATTATAAAATAAAAGTCCTTGATATATGACGAGAAACTTAAAATTTATGAATCAAAGAAGTGAATTTGCATTATAAATAAAGATATATTAAAAATGTTATAAAAGTATTGCACACTTTTTAATTTGTTGCTACACATTTCATAATTGCTACTGCATTGCGGGATCACATTTTACGTATAGCTTGTATTTTTTCTATAATTTTAATCAAATATAATTAACTTATAATTAACGACTATAAGATATCGCTATAAACATATTATGAATTAGTTCGTACTTTATTTTAATAATGAAAAATAAATAATTTGGAATTTAAAATTTAAAATTTAAAATTCAATTATATGTTAGTATGTTATAAATTATATAAACTTAATTTTTATACAAAATACATGTTTTTACTACGGATGTGTCCCTCAAGATTTCTAGAAAATAATAGGTCCACTGCATAAAAAGGTTGTAGACTCCTAATATAAACTATTAGCTTATACATTATAATCATTTGAATAATAAAATGCTCGATTGAAACTTCATTCGAATAGGAATTGCATCGATTATTACAATAATTATAATTATATACTCACCATAGTTTTTTTTCGTACTCGACGACTGATGCACGTGTCCCAGACGTTCACAGCAAAATAAAATGATTCAATAAGCAGTCAAACATTTAACGTTGTATATGGTATTTTCAATTTTGTAACAAATTATTAGAACGCAAATTAGTGATTAGCGGTGGCTGCGTCGCCATTCCAAGTACCTATATAATAATATATAGACATACGTGTGTAAACTGTAGGTAAGTGTAAGTGTACCTTATATTATTATACGGGTTGAAAATAATATTTCCGTCGAACGACGAACATATTCTTTCCGCCGATTTCTTATTAATTATCGTCAATCGTCAATCAGTTTATAAACACTATTAATATTCTTAGAAAATATATGTTTATTGGAAATCATGATTTTATGAACAGGTGGTGATTTAGTCTAAATGCAGGCTGTAGCCTGTAGGTACCTATATAATATAATATATAAATAAAATATGTTCTATATATTATATTTTATATATTTTTTTTTTTTTGAAAAAAAAATCTGTGAAACATTAAAAACACAATTTCTGGATATTTTAATTTTTAAATAAAAATAAAGGACTTAATTTTGATTTTTTGGGGTGGGTCATGACCCCCATGACCCCCCCCCCCCCCCCCATAGATCCGCACCTGGGTACCATAGCTTGGTTTAATACACGTGGTGTAAGCGGCATGGTGATTTTACTATTAGCCTCTATTACATGTCGTTTAAAACATCCTATACAAATTATATCCCCACGAACGTACCGGTTGTGCCACCCAGTTAATAATTCGTTTTTCAGCTCTCGGAAAAAATCGATTGCGTGTAGTGTTAATGGGAGCTCTGCCGACAATTTTTTTTATTTTATTTTTATTTTAATTAATATCGAAAGATTACTGGGCCTCACTGAGGAAAACTCGTGTGGAGGCCCATGCGTTATCTTAGATTATAAATAATTCTTATTGTTTTAAGGTACATGTTACATTTTTAAAAAACAAATAAGGAGTTTTTCATAAATAAATCACACAAATAATTCCAGCAACTACTACAAGCGTTAAATTAGTATGTTACATACAATTTTAAGTGTTACACACATATTCATATCGTAGCCAGTGGTTAATTTTTTTTTTTTTAATATGGGTAGCGGTAAATTAACCATATCATTGGGCATCAAGTTAAGTATCTGTGTTCCCAAAAAATAGTAAACTTTTCGGCAACTAGTTTTTGAGGGCCAATCTAAGGAAAATTTACTAGCTGCATACCTGGTGTTGACCCCATGGTTTATAGAATCCAACTGATTATGTTTTTTCAGATATATGGTGATTGTTTTTAGGTATAAGAGTTCTATATTGAGAACATTAAAGTCTTCGAATAGTTAGGTTAGGTTAGCAACCCTGAGTATAGTGTTTTGGCATTTCTGGAGCGGTAGAAGGGCGTTGTTGTAAGCACCACCCCATCCGATTATGCCATACGATACTATTGACTCGAATAGTGTTAACTATATAGTTCTTATGTCTTTGAAAGGCAATATTTCACGTAATTCTTTCATTATGTATATCATTTTTTTTAGTTTATTTGTGACGGATGTAATCTGGTAAAATTTCATATCAGAGCACATTTCTATGCCTAAATACTTACAGTTTTTGACAATACTAACCGAGTTACAATCACAGCTTTCCAATGTATTACAGTTGGATTCGTGGATTTTTATACTGTGTATGGGTGGTAAAGTTTGTTCAGACAGTGAGTGGAGTAAGATGGTTGATTTATTGAGATTTAGAAATAAACTGTTATCGCTCAACCAATTATGGATAGATTTAAGATCGACTTCAATGTTTTCGAATACTTCATTCCAAGAACTACCAATACAGATCAGTACGGTGTCGTCTGCATGACACACTATTTTACTATTTAACTTAAGTAATTTTATATCGTTTAAATGGATGTTGAAGAGAACCGGAGATAGTGTAGTACCTTGAGGTACTCCGCATTTTATAATATTTTCACTAGAAATAGTACTGTTTATTTTTTACCCTCTGTTTTCTGTTTTCTAGATAGGATTTAATGAGAGACAAGGCCGATCCAGTTATGCATATATTCTGTGTTTTACTTAGAAGTTTATCGTGATCCACTGTATCGAAGGCTTTAGCCAGATCTAAATAAATTGTAGCACATTTTTTTTCTTCATCGAGTGCGGTATAGATAAGTTTTGTGACATTAGCTATTGCTTGGTCCGTGCTTCTATGAGGTCTGAAACCGAATTGATATTCAAAAAGAAGATTATTTGATTCTAAAAAGAATATAAGTTTTTTTTTTATGATTTTTTCAAATGTTTTAGCTATGTTTGAGATAACCGATATCGGACGAAAGTTTTCGAGAGCTGAGATAGGACCTTTTTTATGTATGGGGGTTATTATAGCTACTTTAAAGGCATCTGGTACTTTATTTTGTGATATGCATAGATTAAAAATATGACTTAATGGTTTACAAAATGTTAAATTATGTTTTTTTAGTAAATCGGAGGATATCTTATCAAGACCAGGTGAAGATCCGCTTTTTAATTTAGAGATAGCTTCAAAAATTTCAGTATGAGTGATTGGGTCGAATTTATTAAAGCAAACTTTGTTTTGCGAATTATTGTCGAAGTTTGTAGTATAATTGTGGGTATTTTTACGGTTTTTTAGTGACGTAATTAAATCGGTAGCTACATTTGTAAAATACTTATTAAATTGTTCAGATAAAACATATTCGGGGTTTTCATCAGTATAATCATTTTTGTTTTTAGAGTTATTTAATAATTCTTTAAGGTTAGGTACTTGATTTCTTATTTTTTGATAAGATATTGTTAATAGTCTGCCATTTAAGTTTTGTGTTATTTCCAGATTTTAGTAATTATGCTTTGTAGTAAAGGATCTTTGCATTTTTTATTATTTTTGTAATTTTGAGTTAATAATCACGGTAGTTTCCCATGGTTTCAATTTTTTGGTTTTTGAAGAGATGGATATTTCAGCCAAGGCTTGGTTTTTTAGGTTATTTAAAGTGCTAGTGAAATATTGAGTGGCATTATTTAGATCAGTGAATTCAAGTATTTCTGACCAATTATGGTTTTCAATTGAGTTTGATAGTTTTTGATTATCAGTTTTTAATATTTTAAGTGGATTTGGCATATTATTTCTTTTATCTAATATATTGCCTAAACTAAGTATTGTCGGGTAGTGGTCCGTAATGTTAGAGAGTACAATTATTGGTACTATGTAAGCATGGGACTTTGTTTTAATAAAAATATGATCTATACAGGTATTTAAAATTGGTCTAGTGATAGTATTAATAAGCGATGCAAACCCGAACTGTGCCATTGCCAGTAGGTACTCTTCTCGTATTTTAGAATGCTTGATCAAATCAACATTTAAGTCACCTAATAACATTTTGTAACTAGCTGTTTTTAAAGTGGAATTTAAAAGTATTATATCATTAAGCTCGAGTAAAGTTACGTCTGTATCACTATTGGGTGATCTATAAATCGCGTAAATCAAGAAGTCAATTTTTGACATCTTAAAAGAAATCTCTAGGGCTGTTAATGCTTGTGTATTGGTTTCGGTAACAATGATATCACTTAATGTGTCCTTTAAGTAGACTACAACACCATCATTTTGATTTTTATTGTTTGTGGTGGAGTATGTTGTATAGCCGTTTATTGCGAAGTTATTAATTGATATGTTATCTAAACCTAGCCATGATTCAGTTAAAGCGATCACTTCAAATTTGGTTTCAATGTTATCAAGAATAATGCATAGTTCATCAAAGTGTTTTTTAATACTTTATATATTTGTTGTCCATATATTGAGTGAGTTTTGTTTGTATACTAAGGTATCTAGATTATCAAAAGAGCAATTAACCGAGTTCATGATATTCACGTCTTCGTGTACAAATGCATAATTAGTGTTATCATTCATTATAATAAGGTGTAGGGTATAATATACAATTTGTTATTTATAACGTAAAACTGATCGTAGAGCCAATTAGTGTTATGGAAACGCAGATAGCGATACCGTTCGAATAATGATTTGAGAGAAAGTAATATAAGCTGGCTAAATGTACTTTGTAATTCTGGGATCGATATGAATATGGTGTTAACAGATAATCCATTAAGGCTGATATTAAAGAATAATAATTGATAAATTGTCTAACAATAACATAGTGATTATAAAAGGTTTGATACACGGTAATAATGATAGGTAATTGAGTGAGATAAGAGCAAATTATATGATATGTTATGAGTATCATAAGAGTTACAATTTGAGTAGAAAGATATATATAGTAAAATAGTAATAAATATGTAAGATTAGTATTTACGAATTTTTGTTTTAGGAGTTTAAATCTTCATATTGTCCTTTGATGTTTTGAATTGTGTCCTCGCTGTCGACACGTATTATCTTATCTGTTTCGTTTTTGCGTAAGAAGATTATTGCGTTTTTTGTCCATACAAATTGAAAGTTTAGCTGTTTTTTTAGGTCTCTGGCTTCTTTGAATAATTTATTTCCTTTGGTTGTTACGTTTTCTCTAATATATATGGGTATATCCGGTTGGATGTCAATAAATTTACTAGAGAAATTCCTAAATATTTGTCGAGCTTTGAGAAAATCAACTTTAACTTGGTGGTTACTAAAGCTGACTAGGATTCTTCTAAGGTGCGTATTATTATGGTTAAAACCAACTCTATGACAATCATTAATCATAGAGTCATTTATGTTTACGTTTAGCTGTTTACCAATATTTTTAATAAGTATTGTGCAGTTTTCATTTTTATTTTCGGGGACACCATCAATGATAATGTCGTTGGCGATTTGGCGACGTTCTGTGGATTCAATCTGTTTTTCCAATTTAGATATGTGTGTCTTCAGTGCTTGGTTTTCTGTGATAATTTTATCAATAGCGTTGAATTTATTATTCAGAATTTCAAAATTGTTGGCTGTATCGTCCTTGTGATTTTGAAAGCAATCCCTGAGTTGTAAAATAATTTCTTTGATCTCAAGTAGTTCGTTACTTTCTAAGTTGGTTGGATTTTCGAGTCTAAGAGAGGCTCTTTTGGCGCTAGCGCATTTTCTGCACCGCCATATGTTATTGGCTTCTTTTAAGTAGTCAATATCCTCTTTAGTGAGTTGTTGGCATTTTGCGTGCCATGTTAAGTCACAATCAATGCATTTTATGGAGGATGCTTTAGTAATATTAACGGAACATTTATTGCATACGGGCATCTTAAATAGACGGAGAAAGAATAAAATAAATATAAAGTACGTAAAAACGAATGATATACACTGGAATATAGCCATATAGGTAATAAATATAGAAATAGCGATAAGCGACCGACGAAAAATGCAATTCGACCGTACAGGCCAACGTACAGCAGATAACTGACAATGGTATGTTTTCGTTCATGTTTTGTTTTTGTTTAAATCTTTTATATATTTTATATTTTTACGTGTATTTTATATTTCGTTTCTTCCTTCTTATACTCTGAAATAGTTAAAATTGTATTTATTAATTATTACGATCGTTACGTTAATATTACTACATATCCTAATTGGTGTTAATACTACTTATGAAATATTATTTTTACGTGTTATTATTTATTTATTTTTATTATTTTTATTTATTTATTTATTTATTTTTATTTTGTATATTTTTAACAAGGATTTATTTATAAAAATAAATCAGTGGTAAAAATACGTCTATTAATCAATTGATTTAATATTGCACCTATAGTTAAACAAAATTAAAATTAAACGTCTATTTGGACGTGTAATGTTACAAAATGGATGGAGATATGTGGTCAAAGGAATCATCACTAAGTTTAATTCTTCTTCTAATAGTGGTATAGGAATTCTATTGTTTGCTTCTAGTACGTGATGTTCAAAACAGCTTACGTATATTATGTTTCTTCGTACTAATTGAATATGTGCACTAGTTAATAACACTTCTTTTAATTCTTTGATAAAATCGATCGCATGTAAAGTTAATGAATATTCTAAAGATATTGGTGCATTTCCGCCCATGTTTATAATTTATATTTTATTGGTTAACGTATATTTTATTTTGACGTTCTCTTGTTTATTTTCTGAAACATAATTTATATTATTTTGTTTGCATCATTATTATTTATATATATTTATTATTAATATTAATTACCTTTTTTTTCGTGGTATCGAGAACCGGAGGAGGAACCGCGTTAGCATTACTTCTCCTCAACATTCTTCTCCTCACAATAATATTAATTACCTAGCTTATTATTTATTTATTATTATTATTTTTTTTTTTTTTTTACTCTAATTTAACTAGTAATTATTCCTTATTTATTCTATTTTTTATTATTATTATTATTATTTTTTTTTTACTACTATTTATCTTGGTGACGGTGGTGGAGTGAATGGTGTCTCTGCAAACCCTCTTATATAGTCACTTCTGTTTGATGGTCTATATTTAACTATCCTTCTGGGTATATCTATTACTTGCTCACTTTTGCTTGCTATTACTTGCATAATATATTTGCATTTAATTAATATATATATATTACTATTATGAGTAGGAGAGATAGTGCTGCTAATATTATTGTTACATATTAGGTTACTGTGTATAAACTGGTGTTTTTGGCTCTATTCTCTTAAAACTTCTTGATCAATCATTTGTTGTACTTCATCCAAAGACTTGGATACACAGTGTAGAATGTAGATCCATCAACTGCATATTTGGATTGTCTCCCCATTCTTTATTTACCTTGAATCTATGTATGTGTTCAGGTACCTTTTCTAAAATGTTATTTATGTTAGTTGTAGGTATGAAGTCCTTATAATTTGTGTTAGTAATCTCCTCTGTGGCGGTTAGTACTGCATCTTGTGTAAATAATTGACAATTATTGTTCACGATAGTTATTTCTCCAATTTCATTTGTATCTAGCGTAAATGGCTCGACTAAATCTGTACAACTTATGGTTAGTGCTTCACTTCCCACATGAATCCAGGTGTTTTTGTTTCGTAATTTATGGTATATATTTTTTTGTAAATTAAACTTTTCGATTGCACAGTTCTGATGATTAGAAGTGATATTTCATTATTAAAATAATGAAACAAATATCGGATGTAACTTATGTAGTAGAAATAATTAAAAACGGACAGTTAGTAAACAAATATAAACATGTTAGTCAGTTAAAAAAAAATATAAATAACGTTGAATACTGCATTAGAATTGTAATTACAGTATAAAATGTAAATAATAAATATAACGTATAAAAAAATATGCAAAAAATAAAAAAATAAAATTATTATCAAATACGTTTGCCTAGTGAAAACAGACAAAATGTTTTTATTACAACACATAAAAATGTGAATTTGAATTTTATTTTGTATATATATATTAGGAATACCACGTATATACATTTTTCAAATGAGACAAGTAAAATTAATAATGTAAACACAGTAACACACGCAAATGTTGAATTACAATATTTGAAATGGTCTACGAAGTACTAATAAAATATTAGACACTAACAACATTTTACGTAGATTTGATTTTCATTATACGATCGTCAAAAACTGATTAATCGAGAAACAGTTGATATAGGGCGCTCGCCACTCAAAAATACAATTAATATATTATCATGCGTGTTATCGCATTAGTAAGCCCGAGCAAAGCACAACTTATTTTAATAACTAAACATAAAGACATAATATATCATATACATATTATGTGTATAAATAATGCAGACATGCAGTGTATGTATAAATATATAATGTAAATATCAGTTATCACGTATTCACACCAAAACAGTGGTAAACCTTCAAAATCAGGAGAAATTTCAATCAATTTAAAAAAACTAACCTTAATAATAAGTTTCTTGTAGACATTTTTTTTTTTGATAAAGGTTGACAAACTTATGAGTAATCTTATATAGAAAAATTTTTATGAATTCTCAACTCAAAATAATTTGCTAATTTTCGTGATTTTTCAGTATTTTGTCAAAATTTGAACTTTAAATGCTTATAAATAAAAACGGTGACTAAGGATTTTTAATTTTTTTCATCTGCCTTTGAAACAATAACCTAGGAGCCTTCTATTAAATTTTCAAGCTTTTTTACTCAACAGATAAAATTGTATTGATATTTATAGAAAAAAAAATTAGTTATTTATTTGCCATTTTATAATTTGGACTAATAGTTTTTAAAAGAAAATGTATTTTTCGGAATGAATATGATTGGAGAATTAATTATTGGGGAGAAAAAAAATTGGAAGAATATTGGATACGTCATATTATTATATATACATACAACATCACACATTACTATAAAAATATTAACCAGTTTTCCTATTATATAATTTAATACAGGGGGGACGGAATGGCCGAGCGGACTAAGGCGTCGGTTGCGACGCACACCGGCGCTGGTTCAATACCTCGGTCGCGGGTGGCATTTTTCTTCGGACAAGGCACGGTGTCCGGAGAACAAGTTATTATTTTCTGTATTCATTTTGATTATATAAATTATCATTGTTATTTATCATAAAACACTTAAATATTAGGTATAATTATGTATCTACATTTCATAAATTATAATACTTATTATTCACTGCACCCATAAGTCAACCTACATTTTATTTTATTAACAGGCGCAAGTCGTCGGACTAACCGCCCACCCAGTAGAAGTTAGTCGGCGCAACTACAATTATAACTTATAAGCTATAACTATGCTTTCTGCATTTTATTTCTTTCTAGAACATGGCAAGAACTAGCTTAGAAAGGGTGAAGGCATATCGGAGGCGTCAACACCATAGGCGCAATTTCAACTTTTGACTTGAAGGGGCTGAATATATTTTAGGAAAGCAAACCATTGCAATATAGCGTTTTAAAATTGTATGTCCTATGTTTTTTTTTTTTTTTTTTTGGGGGGGGGGGTACAGCTATGTTTGGCTGTACTCAACACACAAAAAATAAGACTAGCCTAGCCTAGCTTAGATGTTGGCACATCAACATTGAGCGTTAGATACAAAATCTGACACACATCATTTTTTTTTAATTTCTTATTAATTAAAATAAATTTCTTTTATTATTATGGCACAATAAACATATTAAAAATTAAAATTAAACTACTGGAATAATTGCAAAAAAGCAATAAAAAATTGAATTATTTAGAACAGAATAACATGCAACTAATTCACGTATAAAAATTAGATTTCTTTATCTCATATAGAAAATAATAAGCATATGGTATGAGAAAACAATTAGATCCCAAATGTCAATATTGAATATTGCAATAGTAATTCATTCAAAAATATATTTTAAAATATAAATTCTGTGCTCACTTACCATTATTATTATACCACCAACCAGTATAAATATGCAAAACCATACGAATCCGTGCTCTAATCTTAATAAAATAGTTCATAAAATGTAAATGAATGAAGTTATTAATAAACACCGAACAACTTAGTTAGTGTTTAGTTATCATGCGAGACACACTCAACATTATTCATAAACATTTATATTCTTAATACTGTACACAATCATGTAAACAAGCACTTTTCTTTTACTAATAATCTAGAACGCCGTGTTTTAAGCATACAATGAGAAGCATGTAATGATTTATTTTTATACTTCTAAGATCACTCCATGATTTATTATAATATAATAATATTATGTTTTACTTTATTTAATTTCATTAATTTTATTTATACATAAACTATTTTATCCATATTGTATATTATAACAATTATGTCTGCATTTTTAAACTGTGTCATATAGGCAACCCGACAGACGACTTTAAATAAAGTTGTTTTTCTCTAAAAAATTTAAATTCACATATAAATATCATAAGGTTTAGTTTTAAGTCCATAGACATGAAAAACAAAATGTTTTAATTGTTTTGTATGGTAGCTACAGTTTTTTCTTATATTATATTTTTATTTATTTTTTCTTAGTAAGAATTTCTTATTTAGTAAGTACAAATAACTGATGCAAGTATAACAATAAATTACAACACATTAGTCATACATTTCTAAATTTTAAAATACAATAATTGAACTATAAATACTACAATTATGAAAAGTACCTACGATAATATAACTTATAAAGATTTTAAATACATCTCATTTTTATTATAAAATTTAAAAATAAAGTTTTCTTAAATAAGTCATTGACAAAATAATTCCAGAGTGCATAGGTATAGTTTTTTTTTTGGTTAAATAAAGTAACAATATAATAGTTTATTCAGAATAAGAGCACACCAGGCGGCTACGGTCAAAACTGGTTTTGGTGTGCTTTTATTCTGAATAGACTATAATTACTTTATGATTGGTGGTGGGGGGAAACATAGAAAAAATATGTACAAAAATAAAAGGAAATAGGTACCTATCGGCTATCAGAATATACCTAATTTAAAAGTCTATACAATTATGTCCATTGTTGATAATTGAGGAATTTTAATAACAGCCACTGAAGCTTTTTGGTAATCGCCTACTCTTTTTTCAAAGAAGTTTGCTTTTCCTTGTTGTAAATCGGAACGGGTTTGACGACCTGTAAACCTATAATTTACACATTTAATTAAATTTGATAATTAATATTACTTTGATTAATAAGTACGAACTGTAGTCTGTAGGACACCCCGATTCTTTTAACAGTCTATCAGCAACATATTCAATAAATATATATTTTCACAGCTCAAGCCAACCATCCTAACAGGTAAAGCCTTTGTCAACAAATCTTGTTCAATTTATAGTCACAACTTCACAAAAGATATGTATCATATGTGTGAATGTGTGATAACAGCCGGAGGTGGCTTTTGATTCAATTGTTTAGAATAAAATACAGGCAAAATATGTGTGTAAAGTGTAAACTCTTAAAACATTATAATAATAAAATATAGGATACAATGATCTTACTATCTTAGTAAATAATTAGAAAGTAAATATTTAAATTTTTGAGCAGAGTATATTCTAATAAAGATTTAATTTTATAATTAATTAGGAAATCAAGTAATATGCTTGAAAACAAAACAGATTTAATAAAAGAATATTATATACTATACAGTATAAGCAATTAGCTAAATATAATAGCATAAATATACAATTGAAAACTAATCGAAAAAATTAAAATTTCTTATCCCCATAATTAGCTCAAAAATAGTAAAATTGTATGGTTTATAGAAAATATTAATAGGAACATTCTGTGAACAAATCATGTATCTATACTTATTTTTTTTAGAACTACGAGCAACATGCAAATGTGAATACCTACAGTTGATCCAATTTTGTACTGTTAGCTTTAATATTAGAGTGATATGACATAATATTATAATCAAACTTAAAAGTAAAAAGTTGTTTAAGGAACCTTATAGAGAAGCACTAAGCATTTATTTGTATTTTACTTTTAAAGCAAGCTATGGATATTTTAAGATCGTAACATGTATAATTATTTATTTATTAATTTACTTTGAATAAACGTGCTGAGCTCTTTCAATATAGAAATATATGTCCACGCACACAATTAGATATTATACTATGTGTCCCGTGAACAGGTGGGTATGTAAGTTAATGGCACAGTAAAATGGCTTTAAAATAAAAACCTATCAAAGTATCAATAACATTCTCACCTTTAAGTTTCATAACTCCAAAATTGTATGGCTTCATCTGAGCCAGCGGAATTATCTGCAAGAAAGTCAACGTCTGAACATACATCATATATTTCAGTTAAGAAAACCATAATAAGTATAACCTACTGTATGAACTAAAAATGATAAACCACTAAGTAACTTTTGATTTTGGCAATCATTTAAAAATGGTGTTTTCTGTTCTCATATTTTTAATTATCTCTACAGTGACACTATTAATAATAATTTCGGTCTTCCCGAATATGGCTGTTTTGGATTGAATTTGTAGTATTGTACTGAGTATGTTTATAACTTGTATTACTCCTAACAAGTAACAAATATCTCAAAACAATTATTAAAATTATGAATTTACATTTTGTTCTTAAGATTAAAATATAATAATAATACATAAATAATCATAATGCAAGATAAGAAAAAAACAATTCTTAAAAGTAAATTATATTATTTAAACTATAAATATTTGAAATTACGACATAGAATATGGGAGTGCTTAAAGTTAAAGGAGCACAGCACAAGTTTTTTTTTAATTTGGAAGAATCTTCAATTCTAAGAATAATGTTTATACGTTTCTACTCGCATTATTCAATAAGTTATGAGTAATAACTAATGAACCATAATAGTCAAGCATTTGAGCTCACTGTTCAGTTGTATTTCATAAATCTATAAACTATAATTCTATATAGCAGTGTTATTAAGTTATTACTTATTACACAAGACTTATACCAAAAAAACTCACACAGGTAGAAGGCAGGTACCCTTTATTGTAATTAGGCCACTGGACTGAATAAACAATAACATAAACAAATAATTAATATATAAATCTTGAGTTTATTAATATATTCTTTTTTATATAAATATAGGTATTAAAGTTAAAATGTATAAAAAGTAAAAATATACATCATGAATTAAAATTAACTAATAAAATAAAAAATGATAAAACTTTTAACTCTAGGGTGTATTCATAATATGTATACTTAAAAGTGGAATTTTTTTTACTAATACATTTGCCTTATTTTCATAATAAATAACTAAACTAAAATAAAAATTAAATAATAACTATAAAAATAATTTATGAGACATTATTTTTGAAATTTGGAAGGTATACGACTTTCTGCACACTTTCTGTTTGACGAATTAGATACATCAGATAATACAGGAACTCCTGTTAACTTTGGTATGGTTTTTTTTTGTTTTATACTATCATTAAGGGACAATAGAGATGAACTATTAAATTCATCATTTTTTATTAATGATCTGTCAGTGACTTTGCAAGGTATTTTACTTCTTATAACTTCTGGTTTTTTTAATGTTATTCGTTTAGTAAAATCTTCATTATTTTCTTCAAATTTGTTAAAATTTAATTTTTGATAGCATTTGTTTGATTTCAAATTGTTTTCTTTTGTATTATTTACACAAGATGGTTGTCTTTCACTGCTCCTGAACATATTTTTAATTTTATAGAGCATCGACATTGGTGTCTTCAGCATCTCAGTCTCTACTTTCATTTTCTTTTCGTTATTATCATATTCTTGAGTAGTCTCCATTTTCCTCTTATTATCTTCCTGTACATGATCCAATTCAATACTATGAAAAGAATCGATAATTGAACTCTTTTCTGGCGATTCTATAAGAAGCGACTCATCTTTCATCTGTATATCAGTTAACAATTCAGTGTTATTGTGCAAAAATGTAGATTCTTCTAAATGTAGAGCTGTGCTATTCATTTCATCAGAACGACTTTGTATTGAGTTTTCAGATATACTGTGAGAAGTTATGGGTATTATTGGATTTTCAGATGAAAGAATTGTTTGTTCTTCAGATTTAGTAACAAAAGACATTTCAATTAGATTAGAAACATTTCTATCAGATTCAAAAGATGTTATAGCAGTATTGTTTTTTAATTCAACATTTTCCAACAATCCTTGGTGGATAATGCTGAAATCTACAATGGCACGTTCATTTGAGTTAAAACACGGGTCTTGGTTTGAATCATCTTTAAATACTGCAGAATCAATGTTTTGGTTTGAAGTAGTATTTGATAACAATTTTAAGTCGGGTTTTACTACTTTAGTAGACGCTTCCGCAACACAGTGTTTGTCATAAAATGTTTTTTGTCTTGACTCATTTAGTTTAACTGTTTGATTTAAAGAGTCAGAAGGTTTGTCAGCAACAATCTGTTTGTTGATTAATACCAATGGTTCCAGATTATTTAATTCTGTTATAACATTTTGAGTCTTACTTGCACAAGAATAAGTAGACAGGTTTAAATTTGAATCAGTTATTGTTTGATCAAAAGATGAGTTACTGAAATTTGATGTATTTCTTTTAATTGACTCATCTGCTAATAATTCTAAATCAGGAGCTGAAATTGTTGATAGATTATTTGATGAAGAATAATTGGAAGAGTTATGTAAATCTTTAAAATTAATTTCATCTTTCGTCACTACTTCTGAATTCCACATTTGATCAACTGAACTAAAATTTATTAAACTGTCATCGTTGATAACATTATCAATTGGATATTTTTTTTGTGTACTTAGTAATATTGGAGTTTGATCAACAATACTGAAATTTAATAGCTTCTGTTTCTTTGATGGATTATCAAAAGTGGGCGTTTGTTGAATAATACTAAAATCTAATAGTTTTTGTGTCTTGGGAGTCTTATATTCAACTTGTTTTCCTTTTATATTGTCTCCAAAATTAAACATCTGTTCTAGATTTGTAAATTCTTCTAGGCTATTATCAATACATTTAGTTGCATCCAATAAATCTTGTTGCTGATTGTCATTATTAAGTAATTCATGTTGATCAATCAGGTTTTTTTGAGTTATTTCTGTTTCTGGAATAAGTTTAAAAGCAGTGGAGTTAGGAATGTCAGTTATATTAATTTGATCGGCTATTAGATATAAGTTGTTTTCATCCAAAGTATTTTGTGTTGAATGTATTTTAATGGCATCTTCTGAGATAAATATTTGTTTTGTAGTGGTATTATTAAAGTTTTTATTAACTTTGGTAAATGTATCAAGTTCCGTTTTGGATAACTCATCGCTCAACATTGAACTTCCATTACGTTTAGATTCATTTATATTTTCAACTAATCCTGAATCTGTAATATTACAATTTATTGAAATACTTTCTTTTGTTTTGATTTGATTGTTAACATCTATTCCATATGCTAAACCAACTTCAGATTTTGAAGGAGTAGCTACTGTATTTACAACTGTTGATTTATTCAACAATTCAATATCATTGACTTCCTTCACAATACTTTCAGACTCCAAAGTTATTGGTACATCATTATTGGGAATGACAAAATCTTCATTTTGCTCAATGTTGTTACAAGAAGTTTCTAGAGATTTATTTTCAATAATGACCGATAAGTTTGACCCATTATAATTAGAGACATTTTCATTTACTTTCGTTAGATTGAATGTATCAGAAGAAAGTGTTTGTTCGATCAAATTTTCAAGAGTTTCATCGTCATAACTTTCTTTTGGCTTATTCGATTTTCCAACAGGACCATTTGCTGATGAAATATCATTGCACATTTCATTTACAGTTTGTTCAAAGTCTAAGTATTGTCTCATCATACATGACGGGTCTTCTAGTGATGTATTGCAAGTTATATTAACGTCGTTAATTCCTACAAATGAATTATCAGAATTGATTGTGTTTTTTAATATACTCTTATCCAGTTTACTTAAATGCAACTTTTCATCAAAATGAACAGCTGAAACAGAGGTGTTTTGGATATTATTCACAAACCTGTGTTCAGTATTATTTAAAATGCTTTCAGTTTCATTTAAGGATTTATTACAATTCATAAATCTGCTGTCTGTTAAAAGTTTATTAGCATTTATTAACATTGATTCATCAAATATTTTATCCACTATACTGGTATTAATTGATTTAATATCAACTTTTGTAGCAATTGAGTTTTCTTTATCAAAATAACCATTTACACCTGGTAATGGAATAGGTATATTGGACATAATCTTCATAGACTTTTCACCATCAAATTTGTGTTCAGTGACATTTGAAGTATTTTCGATATTAGTTTCATTTAAGGATTTATTCATATCCATACTTTGGTTGTTTGTTGAAAGCGTATTAGGGTACACTGTTTCATCAATTAGTTTATCCACTACACTGGTACTCATTGGAATAATATCAACATCTGAAGTAATTAAGTTTTCTCCATCATTATACTCAACTGCACTCGATAATGGATTAGCTTCATTGGACATAATATTCATAGACTTTTCACCATCAAATTTGTGTTCAGTGACATTTAGAGTATTTATGATATTAGTTTCATTTAAGGATTTATTTGAATCAGTTCTTTGGTTATTTATTGAATGCGTATTAGTGCACACTGTTTCGTTTAACTCTTTATCCATACAACTAGTGTTAGTTGATTTAATATCAACTTCCATGGTAACTGAGAATTCTTCATCGTTGACATCAGATGTTGGTACAGCCATGTTGGACCTAATATTTATAGAATTTTCACAGTCAAATTTGTGTTCAGTGACATTTGAAGTATTTTCGATATTAGTTTCATTTAAGGATTTATTCATATCCATACTTTTGTTGTTTGTTGAAAGTGTATTAATTGATATATTACAAACTTCTGTAGCAATTGAGTTTTCTCCATCATTATACTCATCTACACTCGATATTGAATTAGTTATATTGGACATTACATTCATAGACTTTTCACCATCAAATTTGTACTCAGCGTCATTTAAAGTATTTTTGATATTAGTTTCATTTAAGGATTTAATCGAATCAGTTCTTTGGTTATTTATTGAATGCGTATTAGTGCACACTGTTTCGTTTAACTCTTTATCCATACCACTAGTGTTAGTTGATTTAATATCAACTTCCATGGTAACTGAGAATTCTTCATCGTTGACATCAGATGTTGGTACAGCCATGTTGGACCTAATATTCATAGACTTTTCGCCATCAAATTTATACTCTGTGTCATTTAAAGTATTTTTGATATTAGTTTCATTTAAGGATTTAATCGAATCAGTACTTTGGATGTTTATTGAAAGCCAATTAGAGCACATTGTTTCATCTAACTCATTATCCACACAACTAGTGTTAGTTGATTTAATATCAACTTCCATGGCAACTGAGAATTCTTCATCATTATAATTATCGACATCAGATGTTGGTTCAACCATGTTGGACATAATATTCATAGACTTTTCACCATCAAAATTGTGTTCAGTGACATTCAAAGTATTTTCGATATTACTATCATTCAAGGATTTATTCGTATCCATACTTTGGTTGTTTGTTGAAAGTTTATTAGTATACACTGTTTCATCAAATATTTTATCCACTACACTGCTACTAATTGATATAATACCAACTTCTGTAGCAATTGAATTTTTTACATCATTATACTCATCTACACCTGATATTGAATTAGCTATATTGGACATAATATTCATAGACTTTTCACCATCAAATTTGTGATCAGTTTCATTTAAGGATTTATTTGAATCAGTACTTTGGTTGTTTAATGAAAGCCTACGAGTCCACACTGTTTCATCTAACTCTTTATCCACACTAGTGTTAGCTGATTTAATATCAACATCCATGGCAACTGAGAATTCTTCATCTTTATGATGATCATTGACATCAGATGTTGTTATAGCCATATTGGCCATAATATTCACAGACTTATCAACTTCAAATTTGTGTTCAGTGTCATTTAAGGATTTATTTGAATCAGTACTTTGATTGTTTGTTGAAAGTATATTAGTCTTCATAGTTGTATCAAATATTTTATCATCTACACTGGTATTTGTTGATATAGCATTGATTTGTGCAGCAATTAAGTATTCTTTATCATAATGAACATTTAAGTCTGTTGGAATTACTATGTTGGTCATGATATTCATAAACTGTTTATTATTAGATGTATGCACCATATCATTTAAAGTATTTTCGATTTGATCAGTTTTAATTAATGACTTGTTAACATTCATACCCTTGCCATCTGTTGAATGTTTATTTGTGTTCATTGTTTCATCAAACATAGTATCTGCACTTTTATTCACAGAAACTATATCATTCTTCAAATCGGTTGATATCAATAATTCTCCCGCAGTTTCATCAATAAACTTTGAAGTTTCAAACACATTTTCATTAGAAGTTTGATTGAAATGCTCAATAGATGTACCATGACGTATTTCAGTAATTGATAAAACATTTAAATTTTCATTGATTTCTGAGTGTCTATAACTGGTGTCATTTAAAATTAAAGGAGAATTAAGAACTTTAGACACAACAGGAGTTGTAGTTTCTTCAATTCTATCCATAAATGGAGCAGATGCTACGAGAGCCTTAGCACGAAGTGATTGTTTAGTGACTCGCAAATCAAACAATCTCTGTTTTCCAGGTGTAACACTATATTCATCAGCAACAATTGAATCTTCAGTAACATCTTCAAGTTCTGAGTCACTACATATACTTAAATCTGTATCGTCTTTTTGACTACAATGTATTAAAGTGCATACATTATTAGAATCATCTAATACATTTTGTTGGTTGATACTAGTGCTTTGCTCAATAGCACTTGAAACAGAAAAGCGTTCACTGGTTTCATCAACTAAAACACAAATCAAAATTAATCAAGAGCAAAATAAAATAATATATACATTTATAAATTATTTTAAATACGTACAGGCATAATTGTCTTGAATTGACTCCATTTCTTGGCCATCTGTAAAGCTAACGGTTTCATCTGAAAATTAAATTACAATAATATATTTAAAATCATTTAATAACTATAATTTTATTGAATTGACTACTAAAGAAATCCTATAATATTATTGATACACACCTTCAAATGTAGACTTATTTTGATCTTCTGATAAAGAAGAATCATCTAAAATCAATAATGAGAATTAAAATTATTTTGTTTTGAATTAGTAACTAGTTGAATAAATAAATGTAATAATTAAAGTATTAATAAATACAGAATTTAATGTATTAATCAACTATAGAAGTAAAATAAAAAAGGTGGACAAGCGGGTACTGCTTTGCTGTACAGTATTCATCAAGTATGTTATTGTTATAGATGTGCTATATTTGAATTCAATGATAAACCATTGCATACAAAAACAATTATGAGCGGACACATTGTCATCCTAGCGTACTAGTTAAAAAAAAAATTAATAAAATCAAAAATATTTCATGGCTAAAAATAGCGGAACTTTTCAGACACTTTTTAATTTGTTTAAGGTAGAACAATTTGTGAAGAATCTTCTATTAACATTTCTAAATGAAAAAATTATTAATAGTCTTATTCTTCAACGTGTAATTATGTAATTATTGGGTAATTATAAAAATATATTATATTATATTTATTATTTTAAAGTTTTGTTATGGTATACAAAAATATCATAGTATAATAGATGGTCAACCAAGTGGGAGGGGGGGGGGGGGAAAATATATTTTATAGGGTGCGATGGCAGAGGGATATAATAAAGAACCAAAATATAGATGTATATATCATACTTGACGATGTTGATCCCATTCTGATGTATCTATTAATAACTTCTGTGTCCATCAACTTTGCATTTGGTATACACTTTGAGAAACATGGTGAAGAAAATTTTGCTGTAAAAATAATTTTGAGATAGGTAAACTACAGATTATAATAATATAATAAGATGCAATCATTTATAACAAGTCCTCGGTTTCCTTTTCAAAACCAGCGGGTATTTTTAATTTACAATTTTAATATAATTAACTAAAAATACTTACAATCAGACTCTTCAGAAAAGCTTTGTTTTAATTCAGTTGTTTCAATTTTTTCTTTTTCTTCATCAAATTTTTTTGTTTTATTGACTAAAAGTAAAAGTAAACGTAATTATATGATAAATCTAGAATAAAATTAATATTTAAAAAAAATGTGTTTACTTGAATTATCAACACATGTTGATGTATTTTCATCCAAGACATTAGATTGGTCTAAGAAAAATAACATATAATTAGTTTAATTTAATTTCCTACCTACAAAAAAATATGTATATTTATTTTAGATTTTGAGCATGTAGAAAATTACGCAGAGAGCGGACGTCACATGATGGGGGAAATTTGGTCTCGCGACATCGGAGCTAATCCATTTTGATGCGCATGGCAGTCGAACTCTCTTGTGGAACAGAACATAGATGAGTTATAACTAGAGCGTGGATCTTTAGGTTTTTACATATTTTTATTGGCTTTACGAGGATGAAAAATGTGGACGATTTATCCACCATAAAGTTTGTAGGAAAAAATTTATTTCGCATATTTTGGATATATTATAGAATATTTAGCCTTTTTTGTCATATTTTAGAATATATTCAATTATTGTTCATAAAAATTCATATATTGTTCATTTCTCGAATTGTGATTTTTCTAGGAAAAAAAAATTTGATTTAAGGATGTTAAAAATTAAAAATCATTGAATTATCTACTTGATTGTAATTAAATTAGTAATGTTGGTCATACTGTTACTCTCAGTCTGTGATTGTACCATAGATTATCGTATTTGACAACTGATAACGTGATGAGAATGATTTTATAATAAATATAAATAAATTTAATAATTTATCTTTTACCAAAGAATGGTGCATACCAGTGGGTATCAAGGGCATAATTTTTTTTTATTTTAGGGGGGGCAAATGTCCCTTTAACCAACCACCCCTTTGGATCCGATACTGGTGTATCCAAGTTGTTCATTGTTTTTATTTAACTATTTTGTTTTTTATATATAATTTTATTAAATTTATATTCCTATGCATAAACTGTTTTAAATTTAAATAATTTACCTGTTACCAAAGGAATGGGCCATAACAGTTATTTATTGAATTACTTAAGAAAAAAAAAATCATATTATCTGCATATTTACAAGTTTGAGTAATATTTAGAGAATATTTTAAGGTTTTTTTAGAGCATATTATCTGCATATTTACAAGTTAAAGGAATATTTAGAGATTATTTTAGGGTTTTTTTTAGAGCATATTAGCATCCTATTTTAAGCTTTTAAGAACCTAAAAATCCGCGCTTTAGTTATAATTAACAATAAAATTTTTATACATCTATGCCATGTGGTCTCGATATATGTCAGACAAAACATCATTAAAATTAAATGAAACTGGTCTTAAAAAGGGGGTAAGTGGAAGTCGCTCTTCTGTACAGTAGGTTACAAGTGACTCAATGTATAATAAATGATATACAAATTGTTAGAAATTAAAATCCCATTTTAAGCGGTTTGTCGTAATGTGTCAGTAGTTATTCCCGTGGCATTAAATAACTATTGAGAAAATCGAAAAATGACCTCTCTAAAGTACCATCTTGATCCAATTTGGTATAAGATAAGGTACTATATTGAAATCGAAGAACTTCTTCTGGTAGAAATTTTGTATACAAGATATATATATAAATAAAAAATAAACACCATTGTAAAACCACTAGCTTCCTCGCTCCGCTCAAAATCTTAAATACTATTGATACGTGGAAAAAGTTCAATAATATAATACATTTATACTTGCCATTTTTTTTATCTTCATCTTGCTCAAAAAGGGATTGGCTGAAAGTAAGATGTAAAATACAATAATTATTGACTTATTTATTTGGAAGGTACATAATTAAATTAAATCAATTTATATATTAAAGATGATATTTTAGAAGAAAACTAAAAAAAAATTTTAATTATTTTAAACAAAACCCTAATTTTCTCAAACAAAATATAATATATTTAACAAGAACAATTTAAATAATTTTAAATGTTAAATATAATTTTTACCTTAATTCGAAATCTGATGGTAAAACAGTGCGACGTGGTAATCTTTTACATCTATTTAGTTGACTTTCAGTCACTGGACCAAAACATACCACACCATCATCATATTCATTTTCAACTAAACTGAGCTCATTTGTATCCATTCTGAAAGCAGTTATTTGATTAATACCTATATGACTGGCTATTTTAGTTATACTAATACCTAGTTAACTAGGTACTTATTGTAAGTACACTATATGTATGTTACCTCTGGTTATTTATAAACCTTAAGAAGGTATTCTATCTAATTTGTGGAGAATATTATCTAATATCTATCACTACCTACCATTCTGATTAATAATTTAACCACAGATCAACGTATTTCTTAGGCATTTAGAAAAAAACCCCATTAATTAACAATTATTAGTAAACATTGAATTAGTTTTATTATAAACATCCAATATTTTCCTAAGGATGTTTGTGTTTACCAGTGTCTACCAGCAGTGCTCGAAAATGGAAAATGTTACGAACCGAAACACTCATAAAATTAATATGCGGATTATAATATTATTTTAATTTGTGTTTACTTACAATACAATATAATTAGTTAGTTAAATAGATACAAATAATATGAGTAATTTTTAGTTTAAAAAAGGTGGGTAAGTGGATGTCACTCTGCTGTACAGTAGGTAACAATTGGGTCACTGTAATGGATGGTGTTAAATTTGAATTCAAAAATATAATATCATTGTATAAGAAAAATGATTCTAAACGAAAACTTTCAGTCGGCCTATGACATTACCAAGTATATTTGATGATATTATTGTGATTCAAGTAATTTATAAATAACCTTGTCTTAAATTTTCAATCCTTAGCTATAAAAGTTGAAAATTTTATAAATTTTTAACTACAAAATAATTATTAAATTTTGTCAAAATTCGAACTTTTATGCTTATAAAAAAAAATTATGCCAATGTATTTTTAATATTTTTCAACTGCTATTGTAACGATATATCAGGAACCTTGCATTAAATTTTCACGCTTATTTACCCAGAAATTTTATTGATATTTATAGAAAGAATGGAAATTGAAAATGTCAATCAACAGATCAAAATAAGTCAAAATATTTGGAAAATGTTATGGTGTATATAAAATGCTAATATTAACATTCAGTCAAAATTGCATGTACCTACAGTCATTTGTTTTAGAGTTGCACCAAAAACCAAAATCAGAACCTGAGAAATTTTTACTTTTGATCCCCCAAAGTACCAACTAGATTCACTTTCCTATCCTAAAAGGCAATGACAGACACAAAATAAAATAAAAAAAAAACACATATCATTTCAAATCAATACATTCATCGCTTAGCTCAGAATCTAAAAAAATTGAAAATTAAAAATGACTATAAATAGCTCAGAGAGAAAAAATATTTTGAAAATTACATCATATAAAGAAAATGCAATAATATGAATATTTGATGAAAATTTCAAGTATCTTAGGTTATTTATTTTTGAGTTAGGTATACTATAAAAACAATATTAGTTTTAACTTTTTTGAAAACTGGTTTTTGCATAAAAATTCCCGATTTTCCTTAATTTTTTTTTTTTAAGTACTGCGCTTATTTTGTTTTGACCTTTCAAAACTACCAATAAGATCCAATTTACTATCAAAATCCAAACTCAAAGTTGAAAATCTAAGTATTTTTTGAACTACTTTCCGTGTACAGGCACAGACACAAAAATATTAAAAAACACAAATCATTGTAAAATCAAAAGCCACTGAATATTCATTCAACCCTAAAAATTAGCTACATTGGCTTACATATTACGGTACAATATGAAAACGTTTGAAATTAAATATAAAAATAACACCGATTATATTATAACAATAATAAATAATAATACAATATGCCCATATTTGGGGTTGAATGGAGATGAATCAAACCATTTTTATTTTTTAATTTGTTTTAGAGTTGTACCAAAAACCAAAAAAGGTAGATAAGTGGATGTCACTCTGCTGTACAGTAGGTTACAAGTGGGTCACTGTAATGGATGGTGTTAAATTTGAATTCAATGATATAATATCATTGTATAAGAAAAACGATTCTGAGCGAAAAAGGTCAGTCAGCCTATGATATTACCAAGTATATTTGATGATATTATTGTGAATAAAGTAATTTATATATTACAACCTATTTACGTGGAGCCTTGTTTTAAATTTTCAATCCTTAGCCATAAAAGTTAAACATTTTATACATTTTTAACTACAAAATAATTAATAAATTATAAATTTGATAAATGTTGTCAAAATTTGAACTTTAAATGCTTATAAAAAAAAAATTGTGCCTATGTATTTTTAATATTTTTCAACTGCTATTAGAACGATATATCAGGAGCCTTATATTAAATTTTCACGCTTTTTTACCCAACAAAAATTTTTTAATTGATATTTATAGAAAAAAAAACTAAAAAAATTGAAAACTGACAATGTCCGTAAACAGCTCAAAAAGAGTCAAAATATTTTCAGAATTTTATGGTGTATAGAAAATGCTTATATAAACATTCAGTGAAATTTTCAAATATCTACAGTCATTCGTTTTTTAATTACAATAAAATAAGAAAATTGTTACATGAGAAATCAAGTGAATATAAAATGTTGTAAAAATATAAATTTCAGACGCTCATAAAAATTTAATTCAAGTTTCTTGTAGACATTTTTTTTTTTGATAAAGGTAGACAAACTTATGAGTAATCTTATATTACATTTTAAAATCTTAGATTTAAAAATAAAAATTTTTATGAATTCTCAACTCAAAATAATTTGCTAATTTTCGTGATTTTCAGTATTTTGTCAAAATTTGAACTTTAAATGCTTATAAATAAAAACTGTGACTAAGCATTTTTAATTTTTTTCATCTGCCTTTGAAACAATAACCTAGGAGCCTTCTATTAAATGTTCAAGCTTTTTTTACTGAACAGATAAAATTGTATTGATATTTATAGAAAAAAAAACTAAAAAAATTGAAAACTGACAATGTCCTAACCTAACCTAACCCGGTATAGAGGAAAAAAAGGCATAGGAGAACAGAAGAAAAATGTCCAGTATGTTTAACAACATACAATTTAAGTACATATTATATTCCTCCCCCTTGACACAATTTACCATTTATCTTAAATGAGTTAAATAATTTCTCCTATAATTTTTAATATAACTACAAAATATAAAACCCTGGAATAAATGTGAATAAACCATTTATATAACAGTTGATATCTTAACCTCAGAAAAAATGTCCACAAATTAAATAAAAATAACATTATATTTTGTTACGAAGTAGAAATCTATTGAATTTGTATTATACATACTTGGATTGGAATATGTACATACAGATTGATTTATTTTCAATGAAAAATAGATAAATAGGTAGGTACTTAAAATTATAAAACTATTTAACTTTTTTTTAAATAAAAAACTAAAAAGTTCAAGTAAAAAAAACTAAGTTTTTATATAGCATTATTGTCATATGAGGGTGAAATGTACATCTTAGGTTAATGCAATGTCAACCTATATTTTACCATAATACCGTAAAAGCGGATTACTTTGCTCCAAATATATTTCTTTTTTAGCTTAAACCTAAACTATAGCTTCAATAACAAAGATAAAAATTACCTGTTTACGCTGTTTTATATGTATGGATGTTGAGAGGTAAGAACAATTCAAAAATATCCGAATGTCGTACTAGTGACTTACTTACTTATTCCCAAAAGTTTAGAACAAAGTTAAAATACATTGCAGGTTACATTGCACAATGATTCAAATTACCTTACTTTAATGCATATAATAACTATTGGTGCAATGTTTAGTGCTTGTGGTTTAACTAATCTGAACCTATACATAATATAAATGAATAATGTAATTTTATTTTTTAGATGATTAAGTCTTTTTCAATACATTTTAAATTAAATTTCAATCCCCTAGATTTTGGATAACTTTTTCACTGAGTTTTTGTGTTTTTGAAAACAACACTTTTCATGACATACATCTTGGAGGCAAAACTAATAAAACTGTTTGAAATGTTTGAAAAAAATTGTAATGTTAATAAGAACAATATAAAAAAAACTACAATATCTTATCTCAAAATCAAAAAATGAATTATGATCAAAATCATAATGTGCAACAATTGATATCAGTAAATATTTTTATTGGAGCAATGCTTAACCCCAGGAGTAAAGTATCCCGCTCTTACGGTATGTAACTTTATCTTCAGTTCAAAACCTTGTTTACTACCAAACTAATAGTTTTCATTTGTAACTTCCAAAAAATTCATTAAGATTGAGACTCGGATTAAGATGATACATACACTAGGTATGAGTAGAAAAAAATATATAGGTAATTAAGAGGACGCTATAGCATTTACCAATAAATTTTAACAATTACATAAAAAAACAAAAAAAATCCTGTTTTCAAACTGATAACTTTAATTTTATTTATGTTATCCAAATAATAAAAACGCTATGACACAGATAAAGTTGTTCCCTATGCGTTGTGGAATTTTGGTAATAAATTCTACTATAAATACCGAGGGGGTGGTTCTATCCCGCGCAAAACAGTTTTTTGCTATATTGTACATATGTAAGACGGAGACAACGCATGCGGGTATAGCGTCACTTAAAAAAATATGTTACACCTAATTAATTTATATAGGTAAGTAGAATAATTAGGTACCTACAACCTACACCTTCAACAGTATCGAATTAATACTAAAAAATAACAATAATGAAATATAAACTACAGCATAATAATTCTTCGTACAAATTACTTTAAATGCGTATTAAATTAATAAATAAGTATATAGATTACACTTCCCACACAAAAAAAATACATTCTTACCTCTTAATTTATAATACAATTGTCTATAAAACAAGTACACACATTAATTTAATTTTCAATCGTTACAGAAGAGCATAGAGCAATTAATAGTGCAATACAAACCTGAACATAAATTTCAACACTAGTAGACTACAATAATATTTACTTACTCGATGTGGAAGTAGTACTTGAAAGCGGAATAACTATTATGGGAAAATTAACGTATGTAAATGTTAAAACAGAAAACTCCAACGTATGGGAATTATATTCTAAGTAAAGTTGCGACAAATGAGTCAGAACTCACTGCACACTGACAGACCAACACATTATACAGAACGTTAAGATTAAAAGTCATTGGACATAGGACAGTGACGCGCACGATAACCCGAAACGGAAACAGCGAGAATTCGACACGAGGACGACAAAGCACAAACAAAGCTTTTTCCATTTATGACGGAAATTTTTCCGTTAAAAAATAAAAACAGTATGGCGGTTGTTCTCGTTCAAAAATGTTCTGTACGCATGCGCTGCCACGAACGGCTCGAACTAATAATCGAGGGTCGCGCACTCGCGCGGCGATCGTGGACGAACCATTGGTGTGAAGTGAGTGACACGACCGGCGATACATTCGCTACGCTTTCGGGACTAGGTTCATCCGTTTCGCTCACATGTCTATTCACTCTACACATCCCCGATTCCCTTTCGCCTCTTACCACTCTACTTATGTTGTCCACGTTGCTTGGACGTTGCGAATTTGCAAATTGCGGTCGAAGTTGTCACTGATCAACATCAATTGCCCGAGTTTCCGTATAATTCGTCTAAAACTAAGTGCTCGGATTAATAAGTCAATGAAAAGAGCTGCTTGTTTTTTTTTTTAAAAATCGGAATTTGTGTGTGATGGACGACGAAATAATAGACGTGATCACCGAATGTAGTTTCGATTATTTGGAATCCCTGTACGAACCGTGGAACAAGATCAACTCGACGTAAGCAATAACTACGATCGCATGGTCGTCTAAATAGGTTATTAGTTTTTCCTAATGAGACGAGTTAATGGTTTGTCCCTAGGTCATATAACCCAATTAGTCCTCAATGGTTGATTCAACTGGCAGACGATTGGAACTCTGAACATGTAAGTGTTCGTGTGTGGGTCTAATCATTTTTAAGTTAAACGTGCTGGTCTGTGTTGTAGAGTGTACGCAAGGATGATTCAAGGAAATTAAAAAAACGTCTGTCAGAAGATGTTTGTGATGAGTCCAAATACCGGGAAATTCTCAATAAATACAAAGAGAATGATGTATTTGTACTACCAAACGGCGAAGAAATAGTTAGGGTTCGTAATGATTCCAGCTCTGATTCAGAAATCGATATTATGGATGGAGAGACCAATACTAATGATGTTGAGGATTGGCAGTCGGTTATATCACATGGTTTCACAAGAGATATAGAACACATCCCAGCACCCACTCAAGAAAGACATCTAGAAAGTAATATTATTACTGCAGATGAAAGATATTATCATCCAAACTTATTTGGAAAAAAAGATGATAAAAAATATTTAAAAGTAATTTTATAATTAATAATTTGACTTGTAAAATTTTAAATTTCTTTTTTTTAAACTCTTTTGTATTATTTAATATAGTTAAGAAATACCATATTAGATTTATGGAAAGCAAACAAGCCATGTTATGTATCAAAAACATTTGCTAAACAAAAGATGAAAAAGTGTGGTACAGCAAAAGAAATTGGACAGGTACATTCATATCTTGAACATAGAGGATACATTAATTTTGGATGTGGTAAGTTATTAATGGTAATATATAGTACAAGTTTGATAATAAAATATATTTACTTTTAGATGAATGTAAATATCATAAAAATATTAAAAAAGAATTAGCTAAAGCCAGAATATTGAAAACTCAATACAATTTAAAACCACCTCTTCTTCATGGAAAAAATAAATCTTTTAAAAAAGTAAGAACCTTAATATTTTGATTATTATATAAAAATCTTTGATGACTATAGTATATGCCTTAATTTAAAATACTAAAACATAAAAATTAATATTTGTAAATTGTAGTTCTGTTTTATGAAATAAATTATGGTTTTTTATACATTATGTTTCAGATAAAGGCAATGGGTGGTTACACAATATGCCATGATAAAACTTCATCTCAATGGGAGCATAACTATTCAGTCCCCAAACAAAACAAACGTTAAACTAAAATACTTATATTATAAAAAAACATTTTGGCTGTGAATGGGTTACATTTTGGTAATTATTCAAATATTAAATATGTATTAGTTTTTTATATTTATAATTATTGTCTTATTTTTTTTAAGAAATGACTGAGGCAAATTAATGCAATTATAATTTTCCTTTTTTTATTAAATACATTAAAAATATCTAATCTATAAATGTAAACAGAATAAACATCCAAAAGTAACCCATATTTTAAACTTATTTGTAAATAGTGTGTATGTTAAAAGCTTATAACATATGTAATCTGTTTGCTATAATCGTTGACTATTATTTTTATTGTTACACCATTTTTATAACTGGTATGATATAAAATATCTGAGTATAATAAATACTTGTATTAATTGTCTAATGATTATTATTGAAAAATTGCCTATTGATTATGAACTTAGGATTATTATTATGTTAAAAAAAAACTACTATTTTTATTGAATACATGTAGTTTTTAACTTATGCATAATATAACAATAAAAATGTGAATATGTTTTAATAATTCATTATGTATTTCATTTAATAGTAATGCATTTCTATAATTTCAATTTTGTTTTATCTTATGTAATATGTGGTATATGAAACCCACTTAACATCCACTTGGAGAATTAAATAAAATAACGTGTATGGCACAACATTTTTATTTTAAAAATTAAATTTATATATATAACCACATTTTTTGAACTGTATAAAACCTATAGTTTTAGTGAGGTCTACACTCATAGATAGATACTACATTTTTACCATCTGAAAATCTATCTGATAGATAATGAGACATATTAGTTGATGAGAAACTGATATTACAAGTTACAACAACACATACATCACCAAAAAATAATAACATTCAAATACTATTGAAGAATTGAAAAAAAATATTACCTTTATTAGACCTGCATATACAGAGCGTAACAGAAAGAACTGACAAAAAAAAAATTGATGCTACTTAAACGTATGACAAAAAATTATATGATTAGTAAATAGTTTAAGAAATATACCCATGTTAGCAAATTTCCAAAAATAATATTTTTAAAAAGTAATTGTGTTCCTAATTAATTTAATCAAAAAACTATTAATATTTTAAAAAATTCTATAAAAAAAACTACTTGACTTCGATAAATGTTTTTACCACCCAAATCGTTCATATAATGAGATCAACAAATTGGATATTTAAAAAAATGTAAATCAAATTTAAATTTTAGATTCTGAGTGGAACGATGAACATATTGATTTTACAATGTGTGTTTTTTTTTTATTTTTGTGTCTGTCATCGCCTTTTGACTGAATGTTTATATTAGCATTTTCTATAGACCATCAAATTTTGAAAATATTTTGACTCTTTTTGAGCTGTTTACAGAAATTGTCAGTTTTCAGTTTTTTTAGTTTTTTTTTTCTATAAATATCAATAAAATTTTATCTGTTGAGTAAAAAAGCTTGAAAATTTAATAGAAGGCTCCTCTAGGTTAGGTTCAACTTAAAATACTTATAAAAAAAAAATCGAACCTATGGATCTTAAATATTTTTCAACTTATTATAATAACTTATGAGGAACCTTTTACCTTGCAATTCATTTTCAAGCATACTGACCCAAAAAAAATTACAAAGGTACACTATTAAAAAAAAAGAAAAATTGAAAATGTCTATAAATAGCTCAAAACGAGTGAACAACATTTTTAGACAATTTTATCATGAATAGAAAGCATTTCAAGTATCTACAGTTAATAGTTATTGAATTACAACATAAGATAATTGTTTTAAGATACTTTTTTCACAAGCCTTCGACCGTGTCTGGCACGAAGGCTTACAATTTAAACTAAAAAAATTTCTCCCCTCTGCCTTATTCCTATTGATTAAATCATACTTAACTGATAGACACTTTCAAGTTCAATTTAATTCTTCAACATCAGGCATTGCTCCAATTAAAGCGGGTGTACCACAAGGCGGCATACTCTCCCCCTTCCTATTTAACATTTATGTAGCTGATCAACATTCCATGTACGGATGCAACAAACCATCGTAGCCGATTATGCCGACGATAAAGTTATTTTATCCATAAACAAAGATCCCTTAGCTGCCTCATTAAATTTGCAATTGCATCTTAATCTCTTATCTGAGTGGTATGCAAAATGGCGAGTTAAAATTAACCAAAATAAATCTTCGCACACAACATTCACACTCAAACAAGGAACATGCCCAAACATTACCCTTAACAACGTACCAATTCCCACTTCTGACACAGCCAAATACTTAGGATTAATCCTTGATAAAAGATTGACATGGAAGAAACACCTTCAAACCAAAAGAATAACCTTAAATAATCGTTTGCGTATGCTTAGACCTCTTTTAACTAAAAATAAGTACTCCACTCTAAATACCAAACTTACAATCTACAAAGCGCTTCTTAAACCAATCTGGACGTATGGACTACAACTATGGGGTTCAGCAAAAATATTTAACACTAATAGAATTCAAACGTTCCAAAATATATCACTTCGACGATTATCAAATGCTCCACCCTATATTTCTAACTATACTCTGCATAACGATCTCCATATGAGAACAATAGTTGAGGAAGCACGCATTTTTAACACTTTTCTTAAGTTTGGTTTCACGTCTGTCTGTGATCAAATCTTGCGCGCTCGATTTGAGGCACTTTTTGAAGATGAAAAATTCTGAAAATTGGTATAGACCTTGGTCTTGGATGACAATACAATAATCCGTTGTCATTTTGGGACATGGACCAAAAAAAAAAAAAAGGATTGTCCCCACGACGTCGCCGTAATATCTCTCGCAGATATTGAACTTTCTCTCTTCCCCAAAAAAAACCGCAACCTCTTACGAAGCAAGTATAGGCGTGTCCTATCCATTAATACACATAATGGTCTCATAATGAAATTGTTAATATAAAAAAATTTCAATTGGTTGTGGCAAACAAAATAAATGTCTTGTCATTTCACGACCACATAAACTTATTTATTTATAAATAAATCATAATCACCAGTAGTTTGATTCTTTTTGTTTCACAAACATATTTCTTAAACGTTTAATAAAAATATTTACTTTCAACTAAAAAGTAGAAAATAAAAAATAAAAAAAAAAATTTTAAAAACACACTTTTCCATAAAAACATTTAAAAAAAAATTTTAAAAATTGCACTAAAAAGACAAAAATAATTCTCTGTACTTAAAAATAATGAAAAATTTATTGATGAAAAATTTAAAAGTGTGTGGTGCTCATACACTTGACATATATTCCCAGTCACTATCTTATAAACATGATTGAACAAAGAAGTGTATGTGAGACTTTCCTTGGCTTTTAAATTTTTTTCATCAGTAAATTTTTCATTATTTTGCTCTTATACTTGACATATACTGCCAGTCACTATCTTATAAACAGGATTGAACAAAGAAGTGTATGTGAGACTTAGCTCGGCTTTTAATGTTTTGTATGATGCACCACACACTTTTAAATTTTTCATCAATAAATTTTTCATTATTTTTAAGTACAGAGAATTATTTTTGTCTTTTTAGTGCAATTTTTAAAATTTTTTTTTAAATGTTTTTATGGAAAAGTGTGTTTTTAAAATTTTTTTTACACTCGTTTCCACAAACGACTCCATTCACACCCTAACCCTCTCATAAACGATCTTTCTATCCTTACATTACCTGGAAATCCTAACCGCAGACTGAAAAGGAAGGGGTGCCGCGACCTATTACAAAACTTTAATGTCTAACGTCTCTCAAAAAAAAAAAAAAATAATATAAATTATGTAATTATAGTAAAAACTAATTAAAATAATTAATCAATTAGTCAAGAGTCACTAATGGGTGACTGCTTAAATCACGCCTGTCACGTATCATGTACTTATATCATAGTATAAGCTTATTGTGCAAATTGTACAGATTGCTTATTTCAAATAAAAAAGAAAAAAAAAAGATACTTTTTTAATTTAAAGGTGAATATTTTCTATCAGTTTTCGAATTTCAAATGATCATAAAAAAAAACTTGTCTTTCCAATAAGCTTTTTTTTTTGCTAAATACAAAAAAAAATTATGGGGAATCTTGTATTCAATTTTCAAATCTTAGATAATATGGTACATAGAACATATTGAACATATGAATTTCTAACTCAAAATAATTTGCAAATTTCCCTGATTTTGATGAATATTATCAAAATTCTAACTTACAACTCAAAAAAAATTATTGAAGTAATAAGTTCAAAAAAAAAATTTCTTATGCCTATAAATAGCTCAAAAAGAGTCAAAATAGTTATCCGATGTATTTTGATTACGCTCAGCTAGTACCTACTTTTGATATACCTAACTCGACTTTTAAAAATAATAATCAATTAATACAAAATACTGCGTTGTATATTATTGTACCTCGATTTTGATGTACATACCTCAGTTCAGATTTTATAGATTTTCGTATATAATTATCGAATGTGGTTCAAACTACTCTCCTGATAACTAATCGTTTTCATTAAAATCGGTTAGATTAAGTTAGAGGTTTTGTTTTAGAGTCTATAGGCAACAAACATTTTTAAATTTCGTACTACACACAATTTTAGGGACTAAGCGAGCGAATGGTATTTGGCTTTTATATAATATGTAGATTAACCATTAACGTCAATACTCGATAACGATCATAAAATGACAGTGCATACACAGATACACTAAATTTTGATTATAATTTTAATTATTTACATATCAAAATTCGAAAGGAATTAGTTCTCTTTCTTAAAGAATCAAACCCTTACTTTTCTTGTTCTTTCTTTATAAAAAGGAATTTAGTTCATCGTCATGGTCATTTAAATATGAATTTGTTCCTTTCAAAGTCCAAACACCATCAGTATACTTACTAAATAATTAGATTTTTAGTAATAAGTAATAACATACGGTTGGTAAATAATAAAAAAGTTAAAGGAAAAATAGTAGAGAAATTATTCAAAAAGTAATCTTATGTGTACCACTAAATTATGCAATTTAAAAAGGGAATGTTAACAAAAGTATATATAAATTGGTAACACTTACCCAATTATCAACGTTGATTTTGCTTATCATAATAAAGTAATTATTTTGTATTATTCATCAAAACTTTCTAAATGTTTTTGTATTAAGCACCACAGATATAAAACATTAAAACTGTAATTCCCAAATTTTCGACTTACTGCTATGACAATTTTTAATATTTTATATTGAAATATAATTTATACATTTACATATATTTTTCTTTCCACTAACATATTTTGTTAATTTGTAATTCGATGAAATTGTACTACTGAGGTAAGCTAATCAAAAATTGTACTATTTCGTAAATTAATTATCATTCAATAACTTTTTTTTTCTCACATTTTTTTAAAGAAATTATATTTTAGAATGGACCAAGAAGACTTTACCGCTGATCTGTGTGCTGAACAGATTGGCAAATTATTTCAATTTCAGGATCTTACTGGTATTGAAAGTTTGCCTACATGTCGAGACGTGCTACAGAGACATCATTGGGATATAGAATCCGCAGTTCAAGATCAGTTAAACCTAAGGGAAGGTCGCCCATCTGTATTCGCTGGAACGTCAGAAACATCATCTGCTCCGACAGTTTTAGTTGATCCGACTAGGCAGCAAATTTTTAACCCAGAGGCCTCTGGAACTGGAAATTTTTTATCATTTGTTATAGATTACATACTGAGAACATTTTATAACACATTTGTATCAGTGGTACGATTTACATGGAGTTTAGTCTGGCCAGAACCTCGACCTCCAGTTACAGACCCTGTTGCTGATGTTGGAAGATTTATTCAAAACTATGAGTCTACGTATGGAAGTGAACATCCAGTTTATTATAGAGGATCATATAGGCAAGCATTAAATGATGCTAAACAAGAATTGAGATTCCTTGTGATTTATTTACATCAAAATGATCAATCAGATTGTTCTAATTTCTGTTCATCTGTATTGCCAAATAGCAATGTTATTTCTTTCCTAAATGAAAGTAACATATTATTTTGGGCTTGTGAACAAGATTTGAATGAAGGTAATCGAGTAGCCACTGCTCTTCAGGCCAATGTATATCCTTATGTGGCTGTAGTTGTACTGAGAGAAAGCCGAATGACCCTAGTTGGGCGAATGGAAGGGCCTGTGTCACCTGAAGAATTTATTAGAAGACTGCGGTCAGTGTTTGAAGCTAATGAAGCATATCTCATAGCTGCTCGTGCTGAAAGAATTGAACGTAGTTTTAATCAATCCTTACGTGAACAGCAGGACCGAGCATATTTAGAATCGCTGCGCGCAGATGAAGAAAAAGAGCAGATTAAAAGAGAAAAAGAGTATCAAGAACAAGAAGAACGTTTACTACAAGTGAGGTTAGAAGAGATAGAACAAGCACATAAGGATGAATTGAAAAAACAAAAAGTGGAAATGTTGGCTAGTATCCCACAAGAGCCATCTATAGAAGAACCAGGATCATTGACAATTGTATTCATCATGCCAGGTGGTATACGAATAGAAAGGCGATTTGCAGAGATGTCTCCTGTAGCTGATGTCTTAAATTTTGTTTTTTGTCACCCAAGTTCACCAGACATTTTTGAAGTGGCCACTAATTTTCCAAAACGAGTTCTGAACGTTGAAGACCGAAATAAAACACTTAAACAAGCAGGCTTACAAAAAAGAGAGGTTCTCTTTATAAATGATTTAGATTCGTGAATAAATAATATATTCATATAATTTATTGAAATGTACCTATAAATGTAAGAAATTATCATTAAAAATATAATGTGAAAATTATATTGGTACATGTATAATGGTGTTTTTAATTTAAAAATGTTTAATCGAAAGTTGAGGATATAGAGCCAATTACCAGTTAATTATTATAATATAATATATATTATTAACATATATATTTTTTTTTACTTTTACTCGTTACTTCAAAAAACTTGTTTTAACTTCTATTTGATCATGTGGTCAACATATTTTGCACATATAGAAACTGCATTGTTTTAATATTTTCTTTAATGTGTGATAAATTATAATAAATGGTTTTGTTTTTGATTTTGGGATTCAATTCTTTTCCATATATTATATTAATTTCTTTCTAATGTCTCATATAAATTTTTTCAAAATCTTTTAAGTTATTATTTGAGTAAAAATGCAACTTTATATTCTGGCTCAAATTGATATTAAATTTATTTATAATAATATTAAAATATATAATATATAACACTCATTGAAGTACCAAAAGCTTAATCAAAATAAAAACCTACAAAGATATTTTACTCAAATTAATATTTTTTGCGATGTTAATATATTAAATAGTATCAATATAATTTAATATACAATGTTACTGAGCATGGACAAAAGAAATATTAAATAAAACAGTTGTTGACTTTTGTCAAATCCTAATATTGTATTTTCTAATTGATTTATACATAGTATAGACCAGTGGCGTGTAACATAGGGTCCAAGTGTTGGTCAGGCAACACCTTAAATATGGGTGGGTAGAAGAAAAATAGGAAAATTTATAGGTCGGTATAACAGTATTATGAGGGATAGGTCACCTACAATTATTTGAGCAACACCAGTTTTTTTTATGATACACGCCACTGGTATAGACTATAGCCTATAGTTACTTTATTCAACTTAAGAGTATACCGGGCGGTAGACGAAAACACGTTATGTCCGGCATGTCTGGTTATTAGTATAGGTGCCTCCACTCGCGTGCCTGCTGATCATTCCCACAACTAATACCACCAACTGTTCATCGCCACACTGGTGATTTATGATCGGTAACGACTAACAATTGTTTCTGAACAATCAATCAGGGGGGCCCAGCGATGAACAACAGTCAATTGCATATGTACAAACTTGTGTACTCTTAAGTTGAATAGAGTAAAGTATACTGGTAATATACCTATAAATACTTTTAAAAAATAAATAGCTATTGTTTAAAAAGTAAATTTTTGATTTCAATAGAAATGGCATTTTTAATTGTTAAAAAAATTAAACAAAATATCTATAGTTTTAAATTGATTCATTTTCATGTTTTTGCTATGACACCATAATTTGTTACCAGACTTACAAGAGCCTAACACAGTAATACCACATAATACCTATTCTAATTTTTTTTCAATTCAATATCAATTAACAAAGATTAATTATATCATTCATTCCATAGACATTGGCTGTAAATAGTTACCGTCTGGTAGGTTAGGTTAGGTTAGGTTAACTAACTTGTAACTAGTAACTAACATCCAATAACTACTAATTAGTTAACTAATATTTTACATAATATACGACCTTGCATTGGTATTAGGTATTTAGTAATTTTGTTTATGGATATATATTATATAGTACCTATTATAACTAAAACATCAAGAATTTATGAAGTTAAGAGTAATTAACACATATAAAAAAAAAAATTAACTAAGCATTCATTTGAATGAAAAATATACTTACTCCATAAGTTAATAGCGATATTAACTATGTACTTATTTGTTCCATACCAAATACTTCCATTTCTTTCATTTAAAATTATAAACATTAAATAGAAAAATAAAACTTACAATAAAAATAGTTCTTTTAATTTTGAGTTGAACTTTCTAATTGTATAATAGTTCCCTGAATAAAATATTTAAAAAAAAAAAAAAACAACAAAAAATTATATATATAACTTCTATACACATTTAAACCCCCTCATGCTTACCAAAAAATAAGAAACAAATGGCAACTATTGTAAATAAATATTATTGTTATGGTTTTAATATACATTATACTGTTTTGGCATTTTGTAGTACCTATGACTAGATGAAACAAATTTTGGAAAACAACCAACCATGAAAAAAAAATATAATAATAAAAAAAATTTTAATGGTAAGTAGCACCCTGAATAGAAATTTTATTTTCTATCAAAAAGCTTTAGTTTTGACCTTACAGCTCCTTCACAAACCAAAATACGTTTGCCACAGACATTTGGACTAGTTGTGTTTGTTGCACGTCGTAAAACTCCAGATACAAGACCTGAACGCCTTGGTCGAATGGAGGGTTGTGTCTCCCGTTGACTCTGTTTTTCTTCAAAATACTCAACAATTTTACTTATATGTCTAGTCTTCTGAAATAAATATTAATTTTGTAAAATAAACAAGTTTTAAAAATATTTTTTTTTTGTTTGTAATTACTTGATGGTTTTCCCATTCATTACATGTTGATAGGTCATCTGAACTATGATGCGTGTTATTGTGTAAAAAACAATACCCGCCAGGTCTAAGATGGTGTTCATCACCAGTGGAGTCAAGGAACAATGATGATGTAGCTGAACCAGATGACAAAGTCACCGATGAAGCATTAGTTACATGCTGGCACTCAAGTCCTGCCAAAATGTTGTTCATTAATATTGATCTCGCTTTCGTTTGCTACCCACACAGCAAGAAAATAATCGAGCACATACAACTGTTATTTTAAAAGTGTCTTAATATTCTTAACATTAGAATCAATTAAAAGTTAAACATTTTATATAAAATATATCTTTACCTGGTAAACAAAAATCATCACAAACACTACTGTAGAAACCTGATTCGCATGAGCCTCTTCGTCTTAGATTAGCTACACCAGAGTTGACAGGAATTGTGAGATCGGTCCAACACGAATCAACTGTTACAGTAGGAAATGTTTTAGCAGTATTCTCTATATTTGTTAATGACATCCACCGTCTTCCATTAGTTCTAGACATTTTTGGAGATGATGGTAAAGATGTAGAGCGACATTTTTTTGAGGTCTTATCAATGTTTCTATGTTTTCCTTTAGGTGTAGATGAGTCCGCAATAAGTGTACCACCACTTGATACACTTAAAGAACACCGTCTATCCAGCTCCACATATCCAGGTGATGGTAGTTCACAACATGATGAAAATAAATCTGAACCATTTGTTGAAGCAAGTATCTTTTGAACGCCTTGAAACTTTGCATCCAATTTATGAAAGGGATTGGATTTGGACGGGCAAGGCTTATAATGAGGATCTTGACGACACATACTTTCACCCACATAACGTAGAGGTTGAACAAAATGACATCGTGCTTTGTCTGATGGAGCTGTATGTGCTGGAAAAGCCAATATACCTTCATCTTCTGACAATGATCTACTGTGACACACTATATCATACACAAAATAAAATTTATATTATTATTTAGTTGAAGATTATTTATAATGTATTATTATATATTATACATTTTAAACGTTTTAAGTAAAAATGACCATAATAGAACAGTTTAACACTGATTTATGAATATTTGAATATATATACTTATTGAACTTAGAAGGTGTAATGAATAAAAAATATTAAGTAATGAAATTATACAGATGTAGCTACATTTCTTATGACTGTTTTCTTCAGGTCCATTATTCTGTAGCAGGAACTCTTCACTCCGTGCTTCCACCATCGCTGTTGAGCAAGGATTTGACCGAGTAGTAACGACTGGACATCTCCGTGATCCAGATAAATTTGAATTTACCGTAAGTGGGAAAGCAATTGCCTCTTCTAATTGTTGAACAATTTCATTAAATGTTGGACGTGATTTAGCATCCAACTTTAAAAAACAACAAATTTAAAAAAGTATTAATTATAGTTTATGTATATAATACATTTTAAGGATATTGTTTGATAACAATCTTACATGGCAACAAGAAAATGCTAATTTAAGAAACATAGTTGGTGGAGGACAAGATGAACATAACTCAACAAAAGCTATATAATCCAGACCAAAATTTTGTGTTCTAGGTAAAATATCTGGATCTGCTTTCACTCTGGCGATAATTTCACATAACACAATTCCATAACTAAAAACATCACTGCTTTCATTATATACATTGCCTTTAACACATTCTGGCGACATCCACCAAGGTGATCCAACTTGCTGTAACCTTTGTCCTTTCCTAATAAATATATAAAAATAAATTATTTAAAAACAATTACTTTATTTTATGCTTTTAAAATAATCATGATTAATTGCCAAGTAAAATACTTTAGTGTTTTCTAATTAAATTTTGTTGAAAATTCATAAAAAAACCAATTAAAAATAAGAAATTCAAATAACATTCCTATATTTTTAGTAAAATTAATAAAAGTTATTTTGATGAAATTCAAAAAATAATTATTATTTTAAGTACCTAATCACATTGAATAATTTCAAAAATATGCCATTTTCATCCACATTCAGTGGCGTTAGAGAAGGGGGCACTGGGGGAAATTGACCCCTCAGATATAATCCAATAATAAAATTAATAGGTATACAATCGTAAATTACGTTTACATATTTAAAATTGGTCTTATTTTCATGAATGTATGAATATGCGTAGTAATATTATTATTATTATTATTATCGATTTATTATTTAATATTTATTATTATAACATAATACATAATAAACATATTGAGTAATTTTTATTTATATATTGTTACTTTCGAATATAACTTCAGATATAAAGTAAATATTTTTTTTTTTTTTAATTGATCATTAAGCCCGGCAACTATGGCCATTAGCTGTTTGTTTGTTTGTAGGGGAGGATACTGTTGGTTGGTAAACACGTGTGTGTAGTTTTGGCAGATTTACAAGGGGGCACCCGTAGGTATCTACCATGCCTGGGTGGGGGATGGCGTTACTTGTTCTCCAGACACCGTGACTTGCCCGAAGAAAAATGCCACCTGTGAACCGAGGTTTGAACCAGCGCCGGTGTGCGTCACAACCGACGCCTTAGTCCGCTCAGCCACTCCGTCCTCCAAATATGTTTTATTTCAATATATATGTGTATAAATATAATGTATTTATATTTATATTATAGTATTACACTATAATTATATCAATACATTTCTATAATTCTTTATATTCTTTATATTATAATATATGACCTATATCAACATTAAAAGAATAAAATATTAAGAAAGGTTTTCTGTTATAAATCACAAATAAATATATAATAGTTGTTAGGTGTTTTATGTTTTGTCCCCCCTCATGAAAAATAGTTCCTGTGCCACTGTCCACATTAGTTTTTATTATCATAAAATTACTAATTTTAACTTCTAAGACCTTATCATACAAACACTACATTACATCAACACAAGAATTAAGATTTTACTATTTATTCAACCATATTATGTTATTCTCGTTATATTTCTCCTAATACTAGTTTTATGTGATGACATTTCGAACTATTTTTTTAAGAATAAATGTAAACAACATTTTATTTGACATGAAATTACAAATTTGGATGAGACAAAATTATTTTGGCATTAAACAACAATGCCACATTATATGTATATTTTATTAGTTACATAGTGTATAATTTAAGATGTTAAATCATAAAATATTTATGTTTTAAATTTAATAATATAAATATTAAAATAGTTTAAATGCAAAATAGAATTAATATAACTCACTTTGGTATTTTTGCAGCTAGACCGAAATCGGCTACAACAGCAGTCAGATCTTCAGTTGATTCATTTTTTTTAATTAAAACATTCTAAAATATTTAAATTTTTGAATAGTATCATACTTGGTATATTTAATTTAATTTAAATAATAATGTTAAGTAATACTAAACAATAATATTTATAATAGGTTTTAAAAGGAGTTTCAGCATTTATAATTTAGACAAATTAAGTTTATATTTACTTTTGAAGTTAAATCACGATGAAATATGTCTCTTGAATGAAGATACTTCATGCCCCTTGCAATATCTAGACTTATTTTCATTCTTACTTTAAATGAAAGATCAATATCAGACTCAATTAATTGTTCCAAACTTCCACCATTGATATACTAATAAAAGTACAAGTTATTATAAAAAAGTTATAAATACTTAAATGAGCATTTAATATTGTAGATTATAAATATCAGGGTTTAAAACCGGTAACCGGTTTGTAACAAAAACCGGTAAAAAACCGTAAATTTGAGAACCGAAAACCGATAACCACTTTTAGTTTTAGAATGCTGGAAACGGTTATTGGTTATCAAGGTAAATATCTAAGTATTAACATCAAAGCGGTTACCTCGTATTTTCAATTCCGGTTTTATAACCAAAACCTATTCCCGACCAAAAAAATTAACGGTTTTTTCGTGGAATTTAATACTTGAATTATGCCATGAATCATGATTACATTATAGTTGAATTTAATTTTCCAGCTATTTTTAAATTTTTTTCCCCAATTAATTGCCGTTGAGTATTGCTTATTTGTTGTGAATAAGTGTTTAACTATATATTATAAATACCGTCATAAACGTCGTCGTTCATTATTATTTTTTAATTAATCTTTGTTTCTTAGAAATATACACATTTATATACAGTGCCACAATTTACTATAGATAGGGGACCTTCCAAGTTTAATTTTAAGCAAGGTTTTTATCACATTATACTTTGTTTTGCATACATTTATAAATAGTTTAGTATTAAATTATGACTCCCAGAGCCCAAACCTTCCTGGTTCTGCATTTGTTATTTGTAGTGTTTGCCCAAGGCTAGCGTAGAATGCTCGATCTGCAGACCTAGGTTTTGGGGTACTGTAATATATACAATACAATCAAAAAGTTCCGTGTCAATGTATCACTCTTAATGTCATCTTGGAAAGCTATTTATTATATTTAATTTTGGTTTTTTTACAGTTATAAATAAGAAAATTATAACAATAACATTTTTTAATGCAATTTTTTTTTGATTTATGAAAAGCCCCATTATCTTGATAATTTGTTTTAAACTTTAAAGCAGTTTGAAAAAATAAATAATAAATATTTAAATTGAGGGAAATTGACCAAATTAAAGCATATAGTTTTTGATTTTGTAATAATAATAGTTATGTTATCAACCCACGAATGGCCTGAATAAACTGTTTTAAAAATATGATTAAAAAATTGAAAAAAATTATTTTTTTAAACCGGTAATCGATTACCAAAAAACCTTATCAATGGTTTTTAAACGATTAACGGTTATCATAGTGTTTGAAATATCTTTAAAGAAACGGTTACCAAAATGTCAAAATTTAACGATAACCGGTTACCGACTTTATTGATAACAGTTTTAAGCCCTGATAAATATATATACAAAAAGACAATATTATAATTACCTCAGTTAATGCATGGAGTTGTCCTTTATATACACAAGCACCTTCAAATCTAAAATAACAATAATCAAATAAATATACAACATTACATAATATAATTTATAAAACAGTTATTTATATACCGTGTGTGCACAAAATACAAGTTTTGAATTTAATAGGATCATAGGAATTTTTGATTTAAACTAGTTTATTTAGTATCATATCCCAAAAACAGAATTCAAAAATATGGATATGGTACTGAGTAATAGTTATAAGTAGGTAACTGAGTTATAGAGTGTACCTTGTTTTTATGGACACACAGTATAATAAATATATGATTATGTGTAATGCTACAAGTGTTGATACTATCTAATAAATTATTAGTTATTAGTATAACCAAATAGGGCGAGACTTTATGGGCTAATTCACAATATAATATAAAAAAACTGAATTGTGAATAATTTTATTTAAACTCCAATAAAAATATTTTTTAATGAAAATGTTCAGAGCTTAAGAGTCTACTGTTTTATTGTTTTTATTATATATTTGCACCTATGTTATAATGTTAACAACATTTAAATTAACTATTTGAATTATCAATAGATTTTCTTAGAAGTTTTAAATAAAAAAAAAACCATATTAATCTTAATTTACATACCCAAGTATGTTAGGATGTGAAAGCTTGTTCATAAGCTGTACTTCTTTAAGCATATTGAACCGATTTGATTGTTTGATATTCATTTTGAGTACCATTACTTTTCCAGTGTTTCGGTGAGTAACACGGTATACTTCAGAGAAGAAACCTTCACCAATACGCTCACTAACAAAATCATCTAGATTTGTAAGTGAACGCACTGCATGCTTAAGAGCACAACAAGAGTTGCCTTTTAATCGACATCCTTCTTTACGTTGGAACTCGGCCTTCTCTTCCATAGTATTCACGTAATTTGTCATAACATTTTGATAACCTGAAAAAGTTTATATAAAATGAGTTATTTTAATTGACAGTAATCAGATATGATTATTTATAATGGAACTGCTAAGATTCTTAAGATAAAATACATTTATGCAGTTTGCAGGATATAAATAACAGGAGACTGAAATTAAAATTAAATTTATAACAAAAACAATTATTTAAAAATTATAATATAAAAATAGTAAAATAGAATGCCCTTGAGAAAACTAAGCCCATATGCGTTGTCTGTCTTAAAAACACATAACATAGAAAATTGTATGTTCTGAATAATGTATTTATTTAACTTTGTTATATTGGAGCGAATTGATCTATTGTCAAATTTTAAAGGAAGACTATTATCTAGGGAATTGCATAGATATTTTTTTATACTTTCATTTTAAAGAAAGTTATGAGTATTTTTAGAATCTCGCTTTAAAATTATAATATAAAAAAATTATGAGATTCACTAGATAATATTCTTACTTCTAAATTTGATAATAGATCGATTTGCATCAATATTAAACATCAAAAAGTTAAATGGATTATTAAGAATGTACAATTTGCCATGTTATGCATTTGTAATATGGAGGAAATGCATGAGGGTGTAGCATCCTCTTAAGACTTTCTATTTTTAATCCTCAAAAAGCCTGAAAAGGAGCCAAAAAAAAGGATTTTCTGTTGAAGAAAAGTACTAAATTTAATAAATGAGTAGGAGATATTTTTGAAAATAACTGTAAACTAATACATTTATTTAAAAATAGGATAATGCTTAAAACTAAACTTTTAAATAAGGATGAGAAAAATAGCATATTACAAGAAAAAAATTAAGTTCCAACATCTCAATAATAAGAATAGAATTTATATACAATTAATATTAGGTCAATGACAATGAAAATACAGTAATTTAATTATATATATAGTTAGGTATATAAATTATATTATTAAATTTGGTATTTATTTATCAAAATTCAAAATTATATACTTTTTATTTTTAATATATTTTAAGACTGAATAGCTTTAAGCAATTTGATGATATTTTATACAAGGTTTTTTTTTACGCTTAGCTATAATTTGTTCATCTAGCCAATAAAATAGTTAATAAGTAAAATGTTATACTTCCACTACCACAAAAATTAGTTGCGATATTTATAGGATTTACTTATGTATTGCCTCGAGGTTGAAACATTATTCCACCTTAAAACGCAGTAATTATTATATTAAAAAATATAGTTTTTATAATATATTTATATAACAAATTGTATAGAAATAATGTTTTTTTTTAACCGTAAACACTCATTGTCTTATAAAATCTTGATATTTTTTTTCACATAACTATAATTAACATGAATTCATTACAAAACAAATTTTTTTAAATAAGGATAGGTATTTAAGTGGTTTACTTTTGTGAATAATAACATACATTTTTAATTTCATATTTTGAGACCAAATAATACATTTCTGAGAATTTTTATGCATCCAAATTTTTCTAAGTATAAATTTAAAATATAAAATAGTCTATATATTATCTATTTTTATATACCTAACTAACATCTACCTAATATTAAAAAATTGACTATAGTATATTTCATTAGCTTATAACTTAAGACTTACTACTAGTTGTCAATATTAAACTAACTATAATTAATTGTGTTTAATGAGGGTACTTAGTTGTATAATCATAAAAAATAATAGATCAATTATACAAAAAAAATAACATAATGCAGTGACGTAACTGGATAAAAATCTAGGGGTGCAAAAAAATTAACCTCCCGTTTGGCCGTTCCTGTATTCATAATCGCGAATTCAAGATAATAATGTGTTCACGAATAACGGATAATAATAGTCACGAATAATGCGATTATTGCAATAACAATAACACTGACAATACGTCAACATAATATCATTCAACAAGAGAAACCTAAAATAAATATAAACTTTTATAAAGTAATTTGAGGAAAAAAATATTTTTATATTATAATATTATGTTAACAGTCTTGTTCAGAATACTTTTTAAATGTGGATTATTTGGAGAGGCAAAATGATACTTTTGCCTCCACAAACATTTCTGGGGGACAAGTGCCCCCCTTACCCCACCGCAATTACGCCACTGAATGCATGAATCTGCAATTTTATAAAAGATCGTTGTATTTAATTTCCTATATTCTATCCTGGGAAAGATGTTATTAGATTTGATACCTAAACAAGTAGGTACCGCTCTGCTGTACCGTAGGTCATAGGTGAAGCGTATATCGTTATTAGGTAGTTCACAGTAATAGATGATTAAAAAATATTGTGACTATGTATTTTTAGTAAGTCTTAATATTGGTATACAAACAACTTATGAAGAATATTGTATTAAACTTTCAACTTTCAAGCTTTAATACCCAAAAAATGTTATTGCATCATATATAAATCAAAGAGAATCAAAATCAAAGTCAACAATTTTAAATACCTTCAAACAGCCAAAAAGAACCAAAATATATTGAAAATTATTTTTATCTAGTAAATTCTAATATAAATAGTCGCTGAAAATTTCAAGCTTCAACTATTATTTAATTTTGAGTAATAATTAAAGCACAGATTTTTATGCATTAAAAAATGTCAAAATATGCAACAAATATACAAGTAAAAAACATTAAATTGTGTAACATGGTATAAAAATTCACAATTTGTATTCAATAATTATTTTTACTAGTTCATAAATGTATGACTTAAAATAATTTAAAACAAATCAAACATATAGTTATATAATTATAGGTATCTACTTAATAAACAAAAGAATAATTTTTAATTTTGTAATAGTATACATACTCTGTTCAGCGATAGAACGCGCCAATTCTGCGCATCCCTCCGCGTCACCATGCTTTCGAAACCGGTTCCCCAATGGCAGGTAGTGTTGCGTGGGGGAACCAGTTTTCGTTGGTACGCGGTGCGATATCTCGCTGAACAGAGTATAGGTAATTTAATATTATTATAATGAATAGTCATTTAATGCCTAAAAAATGTATTATTACATTTTCTGCTTGATGAAATAATATTATGTACATTTTTTTAAAATTTTTTCTTCAATATACAATACATTTTGAATTTTGTCAAAATATTCAAAAATATACAATAACCATTAAATATGCAGAAATTTGCAAAAAAATAATTTTCCATTAGCTTCAAACTATTATGATTCATAGAGATTACTGACAAAAATATCAAAATTGTGAAAATGAAAAAATATGCAATTGCATACAAATCTGCACAAAATACACGTAATTCTAGAAATAACAAAAAACAAAATCAATTTTGTCAAAAGCTGGATCTACTAAGTTTTAGACTAAAACTTAGTTTTTGTGGAGGTAAAAATAAAGAAATTTATAGATTTGTGTATAATATACATACCTGTATATTTAAATGTTTAGTAAATAGTGTCCCAGAACAACTACTGGAATATACTTCCCACTTGAGATAAGTGTTCAGTGGCACAGAGTAATATAATGTTATAGGTATACATTTATTATAATGGTGCGACTAAATTAATTTAATTTATTATAATTGATTAAAACCATAATACATTTTGAAAAATCATAGGTATATTCTATACTTAAAACTTTATTTCAAATTTATAGTGATAAGATAAGTTATACATTAATGCAGTCACAAAAACCGGTTAATTGTTATTTGATATTTAGGTAAGTGATAATTTTGAACAGTTTTAAAAACAAATTTAAAATGTTGCGAAATTTCAAATATCTGGTTTATTATACAAAGCCAAGGTAGCTAACATTTATTGTTTTTTAATATTATTTAATGCTTATAAAACATTAACTGTAGAAAACAAAAACAAAAAAAAATTGATAACAATTAAAATTTAAAATAATTTGAATGTTTAAGTTTCATTTTAATGAATTGCAATTTTTGTAAGTAATGCGAGTCTTTATTTTGATATAAATATTTATTTTTTTTTACATCAAGAGTTTGATGTTTACAAATTTAACTATAATGCTTGCACATTTGAATATCAGGATGATAATATAATTATAAATGTATTTTCTTACAAAATAACAAAATATTTTAAAAAAGAACAGAATGACTCATTTTATTTAAAAATAGAGGTTCCTTAGCAAGTATGAAGTAATATTAGTAACAATGACTTTCTTTAAATTTTTGAAAAACAACAATTACACATAATTTATTGTCATGAATTGAGAACCTAATAAATATTAAATACCAGCAAATATAGAGATTTAACAATATTTTAAGTATTGATTAGACATATATCTACTTAACTACTAATAGACATTCACCAATCATATCTTTATCATTAATGTTTTTGTTTATATCGATGAATAGTGGTTATTATATTTTAACTGGTAAACAGTTCTGTATAAAAAATATATTTAAAAATATATGATTGACTTACTGGATTTTCTGTTGATTCCACGTCCATTCTAGGATTTTTACTAATTTTATAATGCCAACTAGGTACAGTAATTATGCTTGAGTCAAATTAAATAGGTAGTATAATTAATTATAAACATTCACGCAAAACGGTTAGTCAATAAATGTCACACAATTGTCTTCACTATTGAAAGAAAAAAAGGAAAAAACTATGTAAACGAATAATGAAGATGTACACAGCAAAAAATGACAAATTAATGAATATTGCCTAGAAAACCAGATAAGAGCTAATTAAATCTCGTTTCTCATAACTTGTTAAATTTTTTACGCATACACACTTTTCGATACTTCATTCATGTCAACATTGCAGTGTAGCCAATGTTACCGGACGTAAACTTGTCACAAGCTTTCCCTTTTTTCGTGAATCGAAATTTACTATTCAAACAAAATTATAAAAATCTATGTCTTTTCCGAAATCATTTCAAGAATTTTTCATTTGACTTTCGGAATCGAATATCGACAGTCACGGGTGATGGTAGTTTAGATCATCAATCGTGCCCCCTGGGGTCCGTTAGCCCTAGGGCCTGGACAGAAAACAAAATAATTAACGACCCGTCCCCTCGCCAACTACGCGTTGTACGTACGTCGCGGAATTATAATCAATTCCTCTCATCGTTGTTAATTCTAGATTAATATTATGATATCGAAAATTGGCTTACAGCATTTTTTTGGAATTAATTTTCGTTAGAAGACATTAGCATTATTATTATTAGCCCATAAGTTCTTGAATTCCGACAGCCGCAGTGAGCCGCGTCGTGCGATAGATAGTATGTAATCATAAAGAAAACAATTAGGGGCGGGAATAATACCTGTTCACCCACACTGTAGTTGCCCGGAGATTAATGTTTTCCAAAAAATGTATTGAATGTAGATTGTAGAAGTACCAGAAGAAAATGGACGGACGTAATAATAATAATATTGTTGATGTTAGTTAACATTTTTGAAGACCGTCGTGATTTTCGTATCCATACCGCCATATCGATTTCAAGAGACATTTTCAAACGGTCGACGATATTTCGACGGTTTACGGTACTTACGTTTTAATCTCGAATGCCGTGTATTCTGGTCGAGTTTATGATAGGAACCCGTGAAGAAAACGTCTTGTTGTTTTGATAATATTATTATTTTATTATTATCTATCTATCTAATAGGTATTCGTATTCGACTATTAAATATTAATGTTTATTGCTAGTGGTATTGTTTGACGTGAAAGAACAGTTTTAGAATAAATTATCATGGAATTGGCTTAAGTACAGTGATTTTCTAATGGATCCATTTAATTTATCACGATACTTGAATTTAACTGTTCAAAGGGTTCAACCACCTGAAGAAAAGCCATTGCCTAAGGCTATAGAAAATGAAGAGGAAGAAGAAGATGACTGTAGCGATGAAGAAGATGATTTTAGTGGTAGCGAAGAAGATACAAACAAGACACCGGAAATTTCAAAAAATTCAGATAATTCCGAAGTATCTGATATTCCTACAACAATTGATGAAAACGTTGAAGTCAAATTAGGATCGGAACACATCGAAAATGAATCAGAAAATGAGAGCAATAACAAAGAACAAACTGATGAAGAAATTGAAGCCAACTCTAAACGGAAATCTGGCGAGGAAGAAGATGATCAAACCCCGAAAAAAGCCAAAATGAATGATGATAGTATGTACCTATATTTTATTTTGGTTATAAATATTTTTAATTAATTTATATTTTTACTTAGAAACCAGTGACGAAGATCCAGATAATCAATCTACATCCGAAAAACGACCAACCAATTTGAGACGAAATATTCGTGAGGTAATGGATGAAACAAAATTAGATGAATCGACCTTGGCTGCACAAAGACAAGAAATGGAAAGATTAAGGCGGGTTCAAGAGCAACAACGTATTATTAGAGACGTATGTATAATAAATAGTTTATTTTTAACAAAACTGTTTGGTTAATTAATTATTTTTAAAACATTAGGTCCAAAAACAAATTGCGATCAATAGACAAAATTCTAAAGCTCAGGATCGTGTTATGTCTTTGCTTCAAGGAGGAACTACATCATTAATTAAAAAAAGTTCTGCACCTACTGAACCACAAGTCCAACCTAAACCTAATACAATTGTGATATCCACTGATTCTGGATCACCACAGATATTTAATAAAAAAATGTTAGAAATATTAAAAAATCAACCAGACACTTTAAAAGAATGTAATGAAATTGATAAATTATCATCTATTGCTTCAAAACTTGGAGATGTTAGTGAACCACATATGGTAACGTCCTCTGTTTCAATTGCTCCAATAAAACCAGCAAAAATAGCCGAGGTTGTAACTATAAGTAGTGAAAGTGAAGAAGAAGGCTCTACGCAAAAACCTCAAAGCTCAGATGATGATTGTATATTAATATCCGGTGACGAAGAAGAAGAAGATATAGCAGATGATGATGCACACAATAGTGGTATGCACACAAACGATGCTTATAATCTACCAGATGAGTCTGGACGAGTTCTTATAAACGTTGGCCATCCAGATAATGAGCCAGATGTTTTCTTAGCTCCTCAAATTGCACGTATTATCAAACCTCACCAAATTGGAGGTGTAAGATTTTTGTTTGATAATGTGGTTGAATCTCTTGAAAGGTTTAAATCTTCTAAAGGATTTGGGTGCATACTTGCCCATTCTATGGGGTTAGGTAAAACACTTCAGGTAATTCATTAGTACTATTAAACTTGCTTTTTCTATACTTACTAAGTTCTAAAAGTATTGTTTTCAAAGTATGATTATTTTAAATCATTTAAATGTTATTCTTATAGGTTGTTTCATTTTGTGATGTTTTTTTAAGACATACGCCTGCAAAACATGTGTTGTGTATTATGCCTATAAATACTTTACAAAATTGGATGGCCGAATTTAATATGTGGCTTCCATTACCTGATGATCCTAAAAATTCTTCAGAAAATACAACTAATAGTGGTGATATTATTCATAGACAGTTTCCTCTATTTGTTCTTAATGACTTTCATAAGACTATATCAGCAAGAGGCAAAGTCATAGAAAGCTGGCGGGTTGAAGGTGGTGTTTTGCTTATGGGCTATGAGCTTTACCGGCAATTAACTTCTAGGAAACCAAGAAAAAAAAGAAATAAAAAACAAATTGATGACGACTTTTATGATGAAAAAAATAAACCATTGCTCGATGGTAAACATTTAATTTGCATATGGTTAAATAATTTTGAAGAAAATATTCTAATAATTTAATATTAAATTTTTTTTAGAAATGAGAGATGCATTAGTAAAACCTGGACCAGATTTAGTGATTTGTGATGAAGGGCATAGGATTAAAAATAGCCATGCTTCAACTTCACAATCTCTTAAGGAGATTGAAAGTCGTCGACGTGTAGTGTTAACTGGATATCCATTACAAAATAACTTATTAGAATATTGGTGTATGGTAGATTTTGTCCGTCCAAATTACTTGGGAACAAAAACTGAATTCAGTAACATGTTTGAAAGACCTATTCAAAATGGTCAATGTATTGACAGTACACCTCAAGATATTAGGTTGATGAGACATAGAGCACATGTTTTACATTCTCTTTTAGAAGGGTTTGTTCAACGAAGAAGTCATTCTGTATTAGAAAAAACATTACCACAAAAAGAAGAATTTGTTTTACTTGTTCGTATGACTCCATTACAACGATTGCTGTATGATCGATTCATGAATGAAGTTGTACGGAAAAAAGCTGTACCTAATCCGTTAAAAGCATTTGCAGTTTGTTGTAAAGTATGTTATTTAAAACAATAATATGTAATTTAAATATTAAATTTTTTATATTTATTTTACATGTTTAGATCTGGAACCATCCTGACATTCTATACTATTTTTTGAAAAAACGCTCATTGGATGAAGCTGAAATTGATTTAGATCTAGAAGAAGCTAGTACACCTTTGGGTACACCTTTAGGACCTACCCCAGCAACTTCTCCATCTGCAGCATCCAAACGATCTAGAAGTCGATGGCCAAAAGGAGGAGGAATAAATCCTAATTCTAAAGAATTAAAAAACAATCAAAATCGCAAGGTAATGAATATACATTTATTACATAAGTAATATCAGTTATCTTTTGTAAAATTTTTAAAGAGAAAATCAATAAAATTATTTTCATTACTTAAAAAAAATATTTCATAATTAGTTAAATTTAAGTATAAAAATTATTAATGGACAATTATTATTTAATTATTATCAAGAAAAGCATGGAATAGAGTTAATCTCAATCATATCTCCCCACACGACCACCAAAAAAAATTATCTAGTCATTCAAAAATTAAAATAATATAAATATTTTTAACTATTAAAATTGTAAATAAAATATGTTTAATACCGATTTGTAATGTTTACAAAGTGAAGAGTATTACATCAACTTTGAAATAATTTTTCTTAAAATGTTTATTTTATATTTGACATAGTTGTTGTAGGTATAACCAAAATTTTGATTTCTGGTGGCTTATAATTTGTTATATAGGGGGGCTTGTTAACTAAGACCCCTCAAAACTCATAAGTTTCATATTTTGATGATGTGTGTGTATACAGTTTTAGACTTTTTCAGAAATCTTCTTTTCATACAAATTATAATTATAATATGTTTATAAAACACTGGAAGCATTTTAATATTTTCCTAAAATTGTTGGGAGGAACACAACCCCGTTAGTTCCCCCTTGCTACATTTTATGTTCTAACAATAAATATAAAAAAAGGTTGACAATTGGATCCACTCTGCTGTACAGTAGTTATCGAGCATGTTGTTATGGATGTGTTACATTTTAATTCAACTATAAATCATTGTATACCAAAAATGATTCTGAGTGGAGATGTTGTGTTCACCTTTCATACTTGTATAAATAATTAAATTTAATAGTTAAAATAAAAAAATAAAAATCGAAAATATCTAATGGCTATAAATAGTGTAACTTTCCATTGAACTTATTCTTTTTGATAGATGCAGAAAAACTTTTTGGGGACCTTCTAATAAAATGTCTATGTTAGCTATGAAATGAAAAATTTTATAAATTTCTAACTGAATAATAATTTAAAACGCTTGCCAAGTCAGGGATCGGCATGTAAACTTTCTTGATTTTTAATTGTTTAGAAATTTATTAACTGATATCACACCCAAGCCAATGTATAACAATTTGAATCCAGAAAAATGTCTGTGTGGAACAGCCCTACAAAAAATCATTTTCATTTTCATTTAGTGAGAAAGATCTCTGAAACCAGAGAGCAGATTTCGTTGTTTGGGGTCTTGTTAGATTCACATTGGTTAGGAGAAGTGCAGTGAAGATTTTCAGAATTTTATCTTTAATAGTTATTCACTACAGAACATTAAAACAAATTTTATTGGGTGTTTTTTGATGTTTTTAGCTTTACAGCTTTGTAATGAATTAACAATTAAAGATTAAGTTCTGAAAATCTTCACTGCACTTCTTCTAGCCAAGACCCCAAACTACAAAAACCAGTTCTCCAGTTTCGGAAATCTACATTCCTAAATAAAAATCTAGCGAAAAATAATTCTTTTTTTTTATCTGTAAAAAATTTTTTTTTAAAAGATTGTAGTTCCACATTTAGTATCTACTTGATATAGTATCCCTTTTTAATGAGTTATCAACCAACTTTCTATCTATCATAGTTTAGGAAAAAAGTGATAAAATAGAAATTTTGGGGCTGTTAACGCCGACGTTTTTATGAATTCAAGTGGTTATACCGCTTGGGTGTGATATCAAATCTCTCATTAATATTTTATATTAAAGCTAGCTAAATTACCCACCTACTCATCATTACTGGGTTACATTTTATTATTTTTCTATTTAACACAAATTCTTGAAGTTTTCAATATTCAGACTTTTCAATTCAATTACCATATTTACTTGATTAAAAATCAAAATTTTTTATTTAAATTAATTTCAGAACATAAAAAAAGATCAAATGAAAACACCGGCTGTAGCAACAGTTATGCCAAATACGAGTAATAATCAACTTATTACTCCCACTACTCATAATCACAATACCTCAACTGTTACTCAATCTATTCAATCTAATCAATATGATGATTATTCCTCACAACCACAACAATATGGAGGTCAGGGAAATTACACAAATCAACAAGTGAACAGTTATAATCAAAATTATGATTCTTCTTATTGGAAAGAAGGAGGAAATTTTTACCGAGGTAATTCAGAATATTATCAATCTAATCAAGGTTCAGAAACAAAAAGTCAATATCCATATCCTCAAGATCCTAGACTAGAAGTTGGGGAAATTAGAATGGTAAAAAGTGAGCCAAGTTATCAAAACTATGAAGAAACCAGTTTCAGTGGTTCAAATGATCAAAATCGTGGATTTAATCAAGATACTACACAAGGAACACAGGAATCCGAACAACCATTACCCAACCAAGGTTTTTCTCCAGATGTCCAAAAAGGGAACCAAGGTTTTTCTCCAGATATTCAAAAAGTGAATCAAGGTCATTTTCCAACTCTGGGAATAAGTCAAGAGATTATACCTTGTCAAAGTATTTCCAACATTCCAGGATTGCAAGCAGATAATATTGATCAAATGGCAATATCAAAACATAAACCAAAAAATGTTCGAAATCGAAAACCTACTGTAAATAATAAACAGATCCAAAAAAATCAATCTATGATTGTAGCTAATTCAGGAATACATGTTGATAATAATTGGAACGATAATGATGGCAACTTAAAAAATCAACAAGTTATATCTAATTCTAAAGAAATATCATTTAGGCAAGCATTTAACCAAGGAAATAGTCAAGAAGTTCTTTCTAATAGCAACCAAGGATTGTTTGCAAACAATCAAGATGTTTTAACAAGTACTAATAAAGGAATATTTGGAAGCTCTTCAAGAACTAATGAAGATATTCAATTTAATAATAGTCATACATCTTTAACTGAAAGTAATAAAGGCATTTATGGGAGTGGCATAATAAAGCAGGGAAATGACAGTAGTACTGGTATGGCTGTTAGTTTCGAGGGTATATTTGACAGCAATCAAATTATGACAAATCATCAGAAAACCAACTTGAATCATCAGCGTGTGCAAAATTCTATTCCGACCAATATCAATTCACAGAATATTAATAATAGTTTGAGTAATCAGGGTACGTTGAGCAATCAATCTGCTATTCAAAATCGAATAACAAATCATCAAATAATTGATAACCCAAGGTTAATGAATAATAATCCTGTTAATCAAGGGATTAGAGGCCAAGGAATGTTGTTGTGTGATACTAATAACCAGGGACAATTAACAAGTAATCAAGGGGCTCAACATACTCATTCAATGACTATATCACATGAACATCAAGAAATCAATCAAACATTTGTCAATCAGCAGCAACAACAGCTACAACACCATCAACAACAACAACAACAACAACAACAACAGCAGCAGCAGCAGCACCAACATCAACATAATCAAGAACAACAGCAGTATCAAAATTCAGATAATGTAATGGCTAATCGTGGCCAGATTCCGATTAGGGAACCATTCATGAACCCTGATAATTCAAGTAATAACTATAACAATTATATGTTAGAACCCAATCAGCATATAACTAATCAAAATCATAATTATGGAACTATTTTACCTGACTCCTCGTTTCAAAATCCAAATATTTTGACCGATCAGATGTTACATGACCAAGAAATGTTGTTAGCTAATGATCAGGCTATGTTAAGTGTCCTTAACTCTACAACTGACGCCAATGAACAGGCACTATTGTATAACGCTATGGTTGGCCAGCCTGATGGACAGAGTTTGCTTGGTCTTTTAGAGCCGCCAAGCATGTTGAACAATCAAATTAATGAATATCAACCAGTCTATGGGCCATTGCCATCTAACGTCAAACCTGGGTTACCCGGAGGAGCTAAAACAGATCCTGAATCTAGTCAATATCCAAGAGCAACAAATATACAACAAATTACTGGAAGAGGGGTTGGTTTAATGTCTGGAGCTCATAATCAAAATGAAGTGAAAATGTATTCAGACTCTAATCGTTTCAATGTTTCAAATTCTAATGAATCTTATTCAAGATATTCAAATTATTCATCTATGTACCCTCCATACACTCCAAGTACTAGTACTCCATTGGGAAGTATATCTGATATACTAGATAATATTCCTGGACCTGAACGTATATATCAACCACCTGAACGTAAGAATCCAGCCCCTTGCACTATGACCAGCCAAAATGTAAATCCATTACCACCATTTCGTTCGTTAGACAATAAAACTAAATATGAATATGGTGGAAGTGGCAATAATACAGACATTGAACAATCTCATGATGAAAAAAGTACTTCGTTTTCTATAAACAAAGAATCAAGATCTATAGAAGATACCATGGATCCAAAAATAACAACATTAGAGGAAGGTGAAATAAAAAATCCCTCACTTTTAATTAAAAGTGGGAAGGAAGAACCAGGAATACCATATGATTGGGTAAGTTATTACTTATTACATCATTTTCAATCATCAATCGTATACATTATTGCATTATAATGAAATGGGTTTCAGGCAGTTGAATTATTTAATGATTATGTACCTGGTATGATTGAAGCTTCAGCAAAGATGTCATTGTTATTTGCGATTGTTGAAGAATCTGTTAGAATTGGTGATCGTGTTTTATTATTTAGCCAATCATTATTCACATTAGACTTGATTGAAGAATTTTTGCAACGAAATAAAATACCTGGAAAAGATGAACATTGGTGTCGAAATTGTGATTATTATCGTAAGTAGAACATTGCTCATACTTTTATTTTATATTTTATTAGTTTTAGTGTAAATAAAAAATTACAACTCAACTATTACGAAATATTTTATAGGTATATTTTAGATGCAGATTTTAATTTAGACCAAAAAGTATATTACGTTTATAATAATAAAATAATTCATATCTATTAATGTTTATTAATTATTATCATACAAATAATTCATCATTATTAGGTCTTGATGGCAGTACCTCTGCATCTGAACGTGAAAAGTTAATCAACGATTTCAATATCTGTAATACAGTCCATTTGTTTTTGGTATCAACACGTGCCGGATCGTTGGGCATTAATCTTGTTGGAGCAAATAGAGTAATTGTGTTTGATGCATCATGGAATCCTTGTCATGATACTCAAGCTGTATGCAGGGTTTACCGATATGGCCAGCAAAAACCATGTTTTGTATACAGATTAGTAACAGATAATTGTTTAGAAAAAAAAATCTACGATAGACAGATTAACAAACAGGTAATGGCAGATCGTGTTGTTGATGAATGCAATCCAGATGCCCATTTGTCTATCAAAGAAGTAACTAATTTATGTTGGGATGATGGAGAGTCTACACCAATCAAAGATTTTTCGTCACTCAAAGATAGTTATAGCGATGTAGTTGTAAAATATATTGTTGAGAATCTCAGTTCTGTGCTAACCAAGGTAAATTTTTATAAATTAAACATTGGAAGAGAATACACCACTCTTAAGATTATTATCTTTGTCGTCACTTATGTAACATAGCCAACAATTGTTAAAAACCACTATTCAATTATTCATGAGTTAATAACCATTTATGTCAACATGTTTTAGTTGTACATTATTCATGCAAAAGACAAAGATAACAAACTTAAGAATGAAGTCTTCTTGAAATTCAATTATATCATTCATTGTAGTTTATAATATTATTTTGCTTAATAATGTTTAGGAACCATTTCAACACGAATCATTGTTTGTGGACCGTAAAGACAAAAAATTATCACAGGCGGAAAAAAGGTTAGCCAAAAGGAGTTATGAAATGGAGAAAAAGGCAAACACCAGACCCATGTATTCATATTATGGTCAAAATACTACATCTTCATTGTATAGGTCAGAAGAAAAATATTAAAATATATATTTTTTGTAACCCCTTATTCAATACAATTATTTTATATAGAAATCAAATGGGTAAACCAATGGCTAGTGTACGTCCAATGCAATCAATGTCTAATACATCAGCAGTAATTGCTAGCAGAAATGCCCTAAACCGTAGATGGATACCAGCTGAAGTCTGGCAAAAACAGGGAATGAGTGCTCAAGAAATGACTTTACCACTTGGTAATTAATAACTACTATTGAACTTAAATTATTTAACTTCAAACACACCAACTGTGTGTTTCACGTTTCTAAAAACAGTGAATTTAATACTTATATATTAATATTTCTAAAGATGTTGTAATCCCAACAAATGCTGGTGATCGTGGTTCAATTGTATTGAAAGCTGGTCAAAAAGTAATGGTACTGAAAAGTCCTAAAGGAATTTATATGCAGCTGGAAAGCGGAAAAATAATTGCCATCCGTACATCAGCAAATAATAAACCTATTAATCCAACAGTACCTAGCCAACCATTCATCCCTCAACAACAATCTACTCATCCTTCTACAATGACTTATAATAGGCCTCAGCCATTAGAAAGTAGTTTTAATCCAGGACCTAAAAGCGGTTTGTAATTAATATAGTTCCTAATGTACAATATTATCTTTTTTATTTTATAAAATGAATGTATTCATTTTTCAGATGCTTCTATGCAACAATTACGAAACCGTTCAAATTTATTAAGAAATAATCCTAGCATTTCAATAACGCCTAAACATATACCGCCGCCGTCAAGATCTGTTCAATCTCCCTCATATATGCCACCAACTCATTCGTCTGCTGCTGTTTCACAACCAGCATCACCTGCTATACCATCGTCTTCTACATACCCTCCCAAATTACCTTCTTCAATAACATTAACAAAATTTGACCGACCTCATAAATCATCTGAAATAGGTATACAGGCTGATTCCGCTGCCAGTTCATGTTATGGACCTAGGTATCCACCAGAATATCCAAGATCATTTGATAAGTATCCTGTTAGAAATGAATACCCCCCAAGGTTGCCTCAATCTTATAATAATAATTATCCACCGCAATATCACCGTCCCTCTTCTTCGCAATAATACAATAAAAATTTGTTGTTTTTATTATAAGACTAAGTTTTATGTGTACATACAACAATGTAAATTTTTTTTTATGTATATGATTAGACATTTTAATCCTAAACGAAATATGTTATTTTGTACAAACATTTTATATAAAAAAAAAAGAGAAAAAAACGTTTAAAACTCGAGCAAAAATAACTTGTCAGTATTTTCCTAAACTATTTAAAATTTATACTTTGGATATTTAATACTATCAAGCATTTTTTTCTTGCATGTTCCTGTTTCTTCAAAATTATATTATAATAATCATAATCTATGTTTAAAACAATAAATTAATTTGGTTATTAATCAGTGTGAGTAGCGGAATAATAATTGATGATAGACTTATTAATATTTTAAATATGTTTATATTATTGTTTAATTCATGTTTGTTGACATTGTTATACATAATTTTTTTTTTAATGATCGATCTAAGTTATTTAAAAAATATATTTATTATGTTTTTTATGTCAAAATTATACTACTTTAAACGAGTATATAAGTAATTATAAACTTTAGATATTTAGGTAAAATGTAAGTGTGTTTAAAAAAAAATAGATAAAACTTAAATTAATACAGTTTATAATGCTAATTGTTATTTTGATCCTTTAAGTATACTCTTATCTAAATTAAAATAGGTTCCAAAATTAAACTTATTTAATTTAAATTGCTTATTTAGTAAAAAAAAATAAAAAAAATTTGATTCTGATTAATTTATAATGTTATAACATCAGTTCATTGAAGTTTGAGACTACAAATTATTTTCCTAGTAATATCCACATAATAAATTGTTTATGTGGAAGCAAGGCGATCGAACCTGTTGAATATTATTTTCTGTGGTTCTATATAATATATATTTATTGAAATTCTGTTACCTATGCATATTTTATTTAAATAAAAAAATATTAAATAATTATCAAAACAGTTATTGTGTCAATATTATAAATATTTAGAAAGTAATTAATGTAAAAAAAAAAAAAATGTTTGTAGACCCCATTAATGTATATTGAACACTATTATACAAATATATTATGCAAGGATGTTATTTCAGAATTTTGTGAATTTTTGTGTTTTAACGCTAAAACATTTACCAATAGTCAACAATAATCTGATTCAATTGAAAAATTGAATTATTCATATTTATAAACTATTACCTAATCCCGTGCACTTTGTTGCCCGGCAACCTATAATTATTATCATAATAGCTTCCAAACCCATAGCGACCACTCATAAACAAAAATCTCCGTCAGTAATCTTAAAATCCCTGTCTAAGATCCTCCATTTCTAAATTAGCATATCTTTTGCCCAGAGGTCTAATCTATCTCTACCAAATTTCATCAAAATCAATTCAGCTGTTAAGGAATGCAAAAAGGACACACAGACAGGCAAACATTCATTTTTATATATACATATATAGACTATAAAACAACATTTTGATAGTTGATCAGTTTTTCTTTAATACAAATTGAAGGGGAGGGAGTAAGTACAAAATTCAAAAAGATACTAATATTTTTAATAACTAAATGATTAAGCAAAAGGAAATTCAGAAGACAATTTAATATAGTTGATATTGAAGTACACTTAAAATGTTCAATAAAAATATCTGTTAGAAAATTGAAATATTCAAAAACTGATGGCGCTTTGAATAGGCTTCCCAAATATATTAATATTCCTGTCTAATTCTCCACTATGGCGTTATCTTAGAATAGAACACTTATTATACTATAAATTAATTATGGTTTTTTCCGGATAAGTTTAAAATATGATAGCATAGCACTGAAGATTGGGCTCACCACTTTTGGGTTGTGAATGGTTTAAGAATACAAAATTCAGCACGAGTATAATTATTGAAATATAGAATTATTAAGTCGCAACCCAAGAGCATTGGGCTATTGATTTTAGCCACACCATCACTAAGGGTGACTTTTTATCATTTTACGAGTACAGAGTATTATATAACAGGCAGGTGACTGGAAAAATGAGAATATTGTTACCTTGAACACAAGATGAATAAACATCGCTAAGTGTTTGGTACATAGAGAAAAGTGAAACTCTATGGTTTGAAGCAATTGACACTTTCTCAAGTTCTTGGTATAATAGGTTAAAAAACTATTCAACAAAATAAAAACAATTCCAACTTTATTATTCATACAATAACACCACAAAGAAGTTAAGAAAGAATAAAGTGTATAAAATTAAAATGACAATATTGTTCTGGTGTTTGATACAAAAACTGAACTTATAAATAAATACATTCAGACAAAAAATTTATATTAATAATGATAAAAGATCTTTTTTCTTAATTCCAGAACAAAAAAGATATTCCAGTAAAACAAAATAACATGAATTCTAGTCTGTTTGTAGCATAAGACTAAAACATTTTGCTACATTTCAGTTAAATTAATAAGCTTTATGAAACTTAACAAATACAAAATATGTCATTGAAAGTTTTTTTTAATTTTAAAACAGTACTATGTATATTTATAATTCACTTATTTGTACACAACTCATTTTTCTAATACCACTTGACTATTTAAAAAAATATTATAGTAGTAAATTATTAAATAAATAATCTAATACTGTTTATTGTTACTATAATCATAACAGCAAAACAAAAGTAAAAAATAAAAAATAAAAATGTATAAATAAGCTATTAAAAAATTAAACAACATATTAAAGGCAGTGGGAGGGTATATAATTAAAATAGTATTTAAGTAATTAGATTATATTTTAAGTAAAATTTTGAAAGTCATTTACATGGTAACACTTATCTAAACTACCAAAAATCAATGTCAAACATTTTGTCATCATGTTTAATTTATCATACGTATATATATTATTAATATTAGCTTAAAAAATAATTAAATTAGTGTGCTTTCATAATAATAACCTTTGGTTTGTGTAGTTTTGAAACTATTACAGTTCCAGTAATTAGTTATTGAACATAACAGATCTATTTAAAATACTCCTTCCATAAAGGATGCATCAAAATGTAATATTAACAAACGCATAAAAGCCATCTCTTTACGAGCATTGTCAAATATAACACGAGGATCAATTGAAGTACAACGTAAACAATTCGGAGCCATAACCATAGCCAGGTTACTAGCATCCATTTTGGTAACATGAACAACTTCAGGTTTGGTAAACAATTGTAGGAAGTGAATAAGATATGCCAAAACAGCTTTATTTATAGGTGGTAATCGATGAATAATAGCAATGGCGCGGCGAGCATCTTGATGAGCTGCAATACACTCAGCATACATATGATCAGGAACAAGAGGCTCGTATAATTCACGATACCATAGTTTTAATAAAGATGCTGGTGTATGGGCATCAGTCAACTCTTCAGATCCAGGAACTTCCCATACATCTAAACGACTTTTAAGGGTCATAACTTCATCCATGTCAGCTGGTACTCTATAGAGTATAGAATACAAATTAGAAATGTTTAATATTTAATAAATATTTATAAACTATAGTATAAAAGTATAATACCTTAATTTTAAAAAAAAATGTTATACATTATATTAATAATTAATAATAGGTAATAGGTATTGTTTTGGTTACCTAAATATTCCTTCTGTTTGATCACCTCTGTGCCTCAGTACTAATTCAGATAATATGGTTTGTATCCAAGGTAATTTATAGTTAGGAAAGCGTTCTTTTTGAAGATCAATAACTTCATTGATTGTATTTCCAAAAAGACTAGGCCTGAATATTTGCATCTGTTAATGAACAACAAGATATAAATAAACTCCTTATTAAGTAAAATATGATTAAAAATAAAATCAATCTAACTCTAGCTTGTTCAATATCTTCCAGTGTTGGTCTTCGGACAGCTTTTTTACCGTTTATACCCATTCTGTGTAATCTTTTAGTGGCCACACTGGCATAGTGGCTTACTTGAACATGGACAGGCCACCGACCAACTTCAGTTGCATAACTGTCTAGACCTGGATCTCTATGTCTTTCCATGTAACTTTCTAAGTATTTTTGTAATTTAGGAGAAGGTGGGAAAAAAGATAAACAAATTGCCAAAAGTTCCCATCCACGTCGTAAACTTTCTCTGAAAATAAAAAAAAATGTAGATACAAGATAAAAATATTTTATCTATTTTAATAAATATTCATACTTTCTAGGATTTTCTGTTGTTTGTCTACATATTTGTATGTATAATTCATCTCGGAGGGTTGGTTTCATAAAACCAGTCATACATATTTCTAAAGCCACACTATTTAATGTCATTCCTAATTTTGCTTTGCGATCACTCATATAGGTTTGAACCAATTTAAATAAATCACAAGCTTCTTTTTTCAATGCTTTGTCAGACAGCACTAACATAGGTTTACGAATTGGATCCTATACATATTTCAATTAAAATTAGAGTAAGATGTTAATTTAGTTCAAATACAATATAATTATTTAATTTATACCTTAGACCATGAAAGCATGTCCCTCACTGAAAATTTTTTTCGGAAAATACCTTTCTTATGTATATTTAAGTTATCCTGGGCATATTTTTCAATGTCGCTTTCAGAAGTAGTTTTTTTATCACGATTCAATAAAGTTCTGGAAGTCTGTAAAAATAGTTTAAGTATGAAAATAAAGAAATTATGATTTCAGTCAATTTTAATATGTTTCACATTATTTTAATAGCATTTGCAAAAGCATATATAAACCTGTTCATAGTAATAGGCAGGCGAACAGGATCGATCATCTTGAGATAATGATGGGTGGAATACACCGCGATTGGAGTTTGCATAACGAGCCAGCAAAAACTATAAGCACACACAAGAAAAAACAATAGCTAACATGCAGAAAGATACCAAATTTTAAAAATATGTATTATGTATATAAGTAAAAGCATTTCTAGATGCTTGGATATATGTATATTTATAGTATATATTATACTGATGATAAAAATATATTAGAAATATAATAATATGATTAATCTCAATATTAACAGAACATGGTAGAGTAAAAAAAAATATTAGATGGATACAAATGTGAGATATTTTTAATGAAGTATAATTTGTGATAACTGATAATATATAATAAATACAATTTCTAAACTTTTGAGTTATTTTCTACAGGGTGATTCATAAAGCGTAAAACACTCATTATCTCAAAAAGTATGTATGTTTTTGAAGATATTTTTTTACATAGTTTCAAGTTGTTAAAAAAACAATTTATATTTTTAAATATTTTTTATCTTTATAATTTTTAAGTTTTTTACTTTTTGAATGACAGCATAGGGTTCTAATTTCATATTCCAAAGCAGAATATTTTTCTAAGTATTCGGATTCATAAAAATTGAATTTAGGGTGAGTAGTTTATGAGTTATAAGTTTTTAAAGTTCAGATGGGCGGAGTGGAGTGGTATGGGGTTACCCCACAAAATGTTTGTCCACTACTCCGCTGGTCTAAACTTTAAATACTTATAACTACTCGTACTCGATTCAAATTTTATGTATGGAAATACTTAGAAAAATATTCTGCTTTGGAAAATTAAATTAAAACTCTATTCTGTCATTCAAAAAAGTAAAAACTTAAAAAGAAAGGATAAAAAATATTTAAAAATATGATCTTTTAACAACTTCAAACTGTGTAAAAAAATATTTTCAAAAACACTAATACTTTTTGAGATAATCAGTGTTTTACACTTAATGAATCAGCCTATATACTCTGTTCAAAATGAGTTTGTACACCGGCGACGACCAGTTTTCGTCGGACGACGGTCAGACACCGTTCCCACTACGAAGACGCGTTTGGCACTTCCACGGAACTAAGCCATGCACAACTTGGCCGCCTTGGTACTATCTCATTTTGAACAAAGTTTAGATTGATATTGAAAAAGGGGCAAGTATGTAACTACTCTGCTATGCAGTAGGAACTCAGTGTACCTCATCTTTGAGTTATGGACGATGAGTTAAATTTGAATTCAATGGTAAATCATCATATACAATGAAAAACATTTCTGAGTGAAGATGGTCTAATTTGTTGGGAACAAATATTTTAATAATATTATAAACAGTTTAACAAATGATCGTATTTTTATAGTTTTTCCCAATTATTTTAAAAATTACAGAGAATTTTAAATTTTAACCTCCCCTTAAAGTAACAACTAAATCAGATTTTTTGCAAGAAACCTCAATCAAAGTTGATGATCAGTACATTTTTTCCAGCACTTTTCTTTACCACACACAAAAGTAGTTCAATGCCACACAAATTAATTAAAACTAATACAAATTTAAATATAAAAATATTACATAGAATTAAGTTCAAATTCCATAAAATCATAATACAAAATCCAAATTCAAAAAATCAAAATATGTATAGTAGATGTATCTATAAGGAGACCATACATCCTGTTTTTTGTATCTCTGTCCTTTTGTCCCCTGAGGAATATTCTGGGCACTAAAATGTCGAGTTTTCAGAAGATAGACCAAGAATAAACGAAATAAAAATAATAATTTGTGAGGCGGTTGGAACTGAGTACTAGAAATTACTGGGCTATCGTAAAACTATAATAGATAGCTTGCACTAATGCTATTGAAAGAGTTTTGCAGTTTTATGTACCACTGAAAGATTATTTCTTAAGCATAAAAAAGTGTCCAAATTAGTATCCGTATACACAAATAATATTCCAAATTTAGAGTTTTTTTTTTCATGTGAAAAACATATGACTCAATTTGTGTATGGTAATATAATGTGGTATCCAGTATTTTAAAATCTGTGTGCTGTTTTGTCCTATGCGTATTTTGTGCGGTAGTGGGCGACCCTATTTCTTCTACTAGAACGTCTTTTCAGACACAAAAAAAAAAAAAACACTCATTAATTTATAAAATTAATAAATTTATAGCTATGCTCTGAATCTAAAATCGATTAAATTAATGAAATATATACATTAACACACAATAAAGAATTATTATTTTTAATGACAAATTAATTCACCAAGCACTCATCCCATTTTTTTTTCAATTATAGTTATTCAAAATCAATTTTGGGAATTTTTAAATATACTTAGTGACCATATTTTCAGTAATCAGATTTTTATGCTACTTAAGAATTGTCCTGTGGAAATACAAAATTTTGTTAACCCCCTTTCTACGGTAAATTATTTAGCAAATAATTTTTCTAAGCATCTTGATGTATCAAAATCAAAATTCGAACTAGTGGTTTTTGAGTTTATGAACTTTGTGTACTAAGGATAATAGGTCCATGATAATGGGGGGTTTGGAAGATATGGGCCTATGGTGAATTGAAAATGTTTGTAATTAATATTAATATATTAACATTTATAATTTGTAAAAATCACTAGATCAAATATTAAATCTATTTTCTATTTTGTAAAACCATTTTTAGAGACTTTTATCCTTAGTATGAACATTTAAATAGCTGAAAAATAATTCTTTCAAATGTTGAAAGATATATCAAAATGTTTAATAAAATTATCCACTAAAAAATGTTTGGTAAAAAGGGCGATTCTTATTTGAAAAATAAAAGTTTGTATAGCCACAAGACAGTAATATAGGTAGTAACAATTTCAAGAATTTGAATATATTTATTATTAAATGAAAAAATTGGGTTCATCACATTTGGTATATTCCAGCACAAAAAAAGGGATTAGTAGATAAACACTCTGCTGTACAGTAGGTTCGATAATACCTCAACATTGAGTAAGCCTTAGCTATAAAATTTGAAAATTTCATACAATTTAGAACACAAAATAATTTGCCAATTTTTGTGATTTTGATCAATCTGCTGTACGAACTTCAAATGCTTAAAAAACCAATCGTGCCATGTATCATTAATATTTTAAATACCTATAATAACAACTCATGATGAATCTTGTATATAATTTTCAGGCTTTTTACCACGCAACATTTTTTTAATGTAAAAAACAAACTAAAAAAACTTAAATGTCGAAAAATATAAGTAAATGATATATATAAAATTATATTGTGTATAGAAAATGTATAAATTAGTTGAATTGTAAATAACAATAAATAAGTTTTAATGTGTAATGGCTATACATTTATATAAACTAACATATACTTGTTCATTTGTTTTCCGCTCTATCCAACTTATCCTTTCCATACGCCTCCAACACCACATCTCAAAAGCTTCTAGTTTTTTCTTTTTGACATCATTTATTACTCATGTTTCACATCCATATATTCTAGATGTATCCAACTAAAGATCCAAGATCCATTCTATGTTATATAATATATTAATATTTACATCATTATATTTTTTTAACTTAACCTGTGTATAATGCATATTATACATGGTTGAACAGAATTCAAATTGTATTATTATTATTACCTTGTTATCTGATAAATTATAATTTAATTGTGTAATGGACATAAGTCCGTAAAGTAAATAAAACAAAAAATCAATTAGTACCAATATGTTTATTTTTGATATATTAATTTTTAAAAAATACTTAATTCAGATCATTATAATATAGGGTACATACAAATATATAAATATAACTTGTTTTAAAATAAAAACATTGGAAAATCCTACATACCTATAGAAAGTATTTTCCAAATAAATTGGAAAAACTAACACCTGCTCTTTTCTACTTGAGTATTATTTATAAGTTATATTGAATATGTGGTTAAATTACAAAATAGATTAATGTAAAAATAATTTGCAAATTTAATAAATACAAAACTTTTAAATTTCAACCATTTCACTGCTCCAGATGTATTGTTATGTTCCTGTATTTTATAATATTATCATTTGCCAGTAACTCTACATTTTTAAGAAACCCTAGCTCGCATTATCTTTAACTTTAATAATTAGATCAGAGGTATTCAAACTTTTTCATCACGTGGCTCCTTTGTTAGGTTAGGTTAGGTTAGGTCATCATAATATTTATACAGCTCCCAAATTATAGTGAAAAAATTGAAACAATATGGCCAATATGGCTGATAATAACAGTGACTACTTTAGTACTAGAAATAAAACTACAAATAGTAGCGTAATGTGTTTCATTATTGTTTCCACAATCGCTTTAATGATTATAAATAATATTTATATTAATTATACATGACCTACATCAATTTTGGTTTCCGGTGCTTTGACGCGGCTCCCTTCGTCAACTCTATTGACGCCCCTAGGAGCCGTTACCCAGTTTGAATACCTCTGAATTAGATCATATAGCAGGGGTGACATACGTTCAAGTCAATCTCTACTCCTTTTCTTATAATTTCCGAAAAATAATCAAATATATTAAAATACATGTTGTGTAGAACTATGAAATTAAACGTTATTAATACTTATTTATATTCTAAATAAAAGTAATAAAACATTTGTAACACGCATAATGCATATACATAAAATGTATTTTTGTTTATTGACCTTTTTTTTTTTATCGATTGCGACACACTGGGAAAACTTAGTGGTCGATCTCACAAGTCAGGTTAATTAATCTAAAAATGCCTTTATATATAAATGTATTAATAACATTGAACCTATTATATATTTTTTACATACTATAATTTTGATTTAAGATAATATTTATTATAGAATTGATTAAACTTATAAACAAGCCACTACTGTTCTAAGAAAACATAGTCATACCTATTTTGAACAATAAATTATTCAAACATTTTTAACATTTTGACACGTGCTAAAATACATAAAGTGTATTTACCTCATTTCTTTCCAAAATTGGAGAATATAAAGCAGTTGGAGGTTGAACATGTTGATCTTTTCGTCTTCTTAAGGATGTATGTTGAGTTTCTAAAGGAAGAGTTGGAGCTGAATTGCTAAATGGATCTTTTCAAAATAATAATTAAGAATAATATAATTTTGTTAGTGTTCAACTATGTAAAAAAAAAACTTATTTGTATTAAAAAAATTAAATTACCAGATATTGATGGTGTGACTAAATTTGCTGACCGTTGAGATGACAAAGTATTTGTAACTGTATTATAATAATGTTGATTACTACTTGATTCAACCGCATAATCACTAACTCGAGTATCTAAAAGTGAGTTTGTTTATAACAAAGTTTTAAAAAAAATAAGAATATTAGTATATTAGTACCATTGACATAACTCCGAGGTTGTGATGTTCTCATTGCTGTCAAATGATCATAATCTAATTCATCTCTTAAATAATGTCTAGAAGATGCATTTGATGGAGATGGTGAACTTGATTGTTCACCCTGACTTATTGCTCCTTCATCGTCAGCAAACTCATCACTATCATATCCAGTAGCTGTGCCCATAACACTAATTAAATCTTCAATTTCAGCATCATCATCTTCAGAACAAGTACCAACTGTGTCTCCAAATCTATATGATGATCCTATAAATTATAGAAAATAACTGTTAAGTTTTCAATTATATTTTTAAATATATATATATCTGTCTCACATAAGAGTAATCTCAGGTAGCAACAGATTTTTGTCTGGTTCGGCCAGTCACCAGATCACTCTAGCCTTAATTAAATAATTAAATCGGGTTTTGTTTCTGACGACTTACTGCGTCCAAAATATTGCATTACTGTGGTAATCTTAGCAAAAAGCAAACTAGACAGTTGTTGAAATAATAAAGTGACGCTTCCGAGAGTATATCACTTGGCGTGCCATACCCATTACTACAGTTATATGCAGAGGCCCACCGTCTGAGGTTACTCTTATATGATACAGAGTATAGTATATAATTAATTACAGTACCTGATAATTTTGCTTGTTCTAAAATGTATTGATGAAGAGGCAAAATTCTTCCTTCAAACATATCTAAATTACTATATAATGGGATTTGTTTTTGATCGGAAGTAGCTGGACTAACACTTTTTCGAACAGCTCCACCACGTTGACTAGATGAACTTGAATGATTTGATACAGGTCTTGCTTTTAAATCTAATACATTTTTTTTTTAAATGTTTGTTAAAAAAAGACTTTATAGTTTAAATCACATGGAAATTATATATAGTTTAACAATTAACAATTAATTATCAAGTTATGTATTTATTATTAAGAAAGTCTGGATCCCTCCCTTCATAGAGCCAAATTTCAGTATTCATATCTACTATCTAGTGATACATATTATATGGGTTACTCCTCATATACGTATTAACCCGGGGCGGATCCAGGTGAGGCCCTGACATGTTAATTTTACAATTTTTTTTATAATTCTATAGTTCCTGATCCTTCTATATTCTAATTGTAGATATGTATGAAAATATAAATATATTATACATATTTGTGGACTGTATCCAATATTGTATAATTTAAAAAAATTAAATTAAGAACAAAGTGTATATTGAAATTTTATTTGTGTTGTAAAAAAATTATTGCTACTCCCCCAGATCTTTGCTCTGGATCCATGCCAGTTATCAATGGAAAAAAATGAGATGTGTATGTATATACAAAATACCCCTTTTAATTGAAATGGCAAGTTCCAATCCCCCCTGAAACATACCGAGAATTACCCTTATAATTTGTTTGAAAATGCTGAATAAACATTATTAAAAATCTTTTTGTTTGTTAAAACAAACATGGTATTCAAAAATACAAAGGGAAAAATCATTCTACCGAGGACAACTAACTTTTAGTTGAAAATTATCTAAACCTAAATATTGAAACATAGTTTAACTCAAATATGTAATAGCAAAACATTTGATATCAACTGGATTAAAGTGAATTTTTTCAAACTTTTCACACCTGTTCCACCTGTACAAGTTTATAGTCTAATGGAATATTAAATACTGTTTTTATTAGTAAAAAAAATGTAAAATAATATTATTTCAACTTACGGTTATCTATAGCTTTGTTATCAGATCTTAACCTTTGATCAATTTTACTAGCTGTTGGGGGACTACTTGATACACTAGAACTGGAATTATCATTTTCTCTAGAATCATCATCATCACTACTTGACAGTCCAACATCTTTTGAACATTTTGTATGTTTTACTGATTGTGTTAAAGATGATTTTGAACTGGACTGACTTGGAGCAGCTGGTGGAGGAGGAGGAGCTGCAAAGTTAGCGTATTCAGGAGTTAATGGTGGTCGTGATTTAGATGCTGTAGGAGATCCAGTATCAGAATGAGAATGCCATTTCCGTGAACTCTAAAAATTAAAATAATGACATTAAACAACTGTCAGATAACAGTACATATACATAAATTATGTTTTAATACCAAAGGAGTGGATTCTACTGATTTTTTGCCATGTCGTGGAGGCATTCCCAGTAAACCACTTGGAGCAAGATATTTTTCATGCATTGAATCTTCTTCTTCTGCTTCAATTGAAATTTTAGTAGCAATTGACTTTTGTGCAAAACTTTGGCTCCTACAAATCTGGCTATTAGATAAACTGGAAGATAGTACAACAGGTGGACGAGGACGAGAACAACTGTTGTTACGATTATCATGACCAAGACTATAGCCACCTCCAATACTTATATCAGTATCGAAGCTTTTTTGTTTGCCTAATAGTAATTGGTATTGAGAAGCATTGGAAGAACTTCGTTGAATAGGAAGATTATTTTGTGGTGTAGGTGGTTGAGAAAGTTTCTTTCTAAATAATGGTGTACTGGCAGACATTGACAAACCAGGATTAGCATCTTTGCCACTAGATGATTGAATAGAAACACAACTTGAATCACTTGAACGACCAGAATCCTACACAAATATAACAAAAAAATGTATAACTAAAACAATAAAATAATATAAATAGTATAATAATATTAATGTATTAATTATAAGTATCTGTTAATTATAAACGTATCTGAAATAAAATCATCAACTATTTTAACTTTCAAGCTAGAATGAAAATTAGTTTAATTATTAAATAATTGAGTATATTACTAAAAATATTATTTTCCTTTTGTATTTTTAATATGATAATTATTATATTTATAATAATTTCCTATTATTAATCTGTAAGGGTCAAGACAACTTATATTTATCTTGACAGCTGTACTATGTCGAGTGTTTAAAATAATAATTTATAAATATTTAGATAAGACTATATTAAATGTTTTTTAAAAACATATAATAATTTCAAGTTAAATGGATATTTTTTGTTCTAAGCAAGTGGTGATGAATAATGGTCAATAAGCTGAGCAAACTCACAATTCATCTTATCTATTTATATATACCAGTTGTAATAAGTTTTTTAAAAATATTTATATATATATATCACTAAAATAGTATAAATTACAATTATTTAGGTAAGAATGCAGTTTGTATACAAAACAAATATAAATATGAGGTTTTTTTCAGTTCACTCATTAATTATATAGATTAAACATTTTAAATATATTATTATATTATAATTTTAAAATTTTCAAAAATCATTTAGTTAATTTTACAATGATAAAAAATAAATACTAACTTTTTTTTATAAAAATCTTTACATTACTCACCTGTGAATAAGCAGTACGGTTGTACCAAACATTAGGCTGATTTCCGCGTCGTCCTCTACTTGGTGTGTTAGCTTGTTGTTGATGTCTAAATGAATATAAAAATTTAAAAAAACTTTGTACATTAAAAATTAAATATAAGATGTACATACTTATTATGATGGTGGTGATGATGATGATGATGAGATCTGCGAGGTGTAAGAGGAGAAGTTTGAGTTTCAGAATCCACAGACCGTTTAGTTGACGCAACTGGATCCATTAACTTAAAAGTTCTGACATTCTCAACATTAACCTAAAAACAATTTAAAATTTAAGTTAACAAACATACTAGATATCTGCAATTAATTTATTATGTACACAAATTGCGTACATATTTTCATTTATACTTAGTGACAACATTTTTAATGTAATATAACTTACCAATGTTTGATTACTTGATGAAAGGGGTACTGTCATTCTATTGCGCCCAGGTGTCTGAGTTGACACAGATTCTTTAGAATATTTACGATCATTTTCATCATTTACAGCAGGTTCAGTATTTTGTTTTAACGTTTGTAGTTTAGCCAAAGGTATAATATCAGAATTGGGTGGTCGATGCCAAACTGTTTTTTGAGAAGCTGTATTATAGTAGTAAAAACGATTTGTGATGGGGTCAAATAATTCCCACCACTGGTTGTTGTCTGTCTTTTTTCTATAATATAAACATGTGATGAATAAAAATAGAGTAGGTTTATTTAAGTATAAATAAAACTATATTTCATGGAGTAGGAAAATTCAGGGAATCAATTATATAAAATACAATTTGTACGAAACATCATGCTATGTAACATAAAAATACATTAACTTTACTTTACCGCCCAATAAATATAAGTACTAGTACAAATTACAAACATACTTTATTAAACCAACAACGCAATAGTAATTGCCTTATTAGTTACCCTTGTAGGAATGGTAATAACAATATGATATAAACAGCTCTAAAATTATACTTTTTTTGGAACACACATGTGTTATCTAAACAAATTGTATTGTTAGAATGACGTAATTTCTGTTGACAGACAAATATATTATGACCTAAGTCAAAATATTTCATAATGGATTAAATAATTTTGTTTGATTAAATTTCCAATTTAAAAAATTTGTTGTTAATACTGCGTAATATAAATAACCATGTAGAAAATATTAAAAATAATATTATTATTAGTATTGCACATCTATAGTGTTATTATTGATATTAAAGTTAATCATTATTAAATTTATAGAAATATAAATTAAAAAATTTAAAAAATAAAATTATGTTATTTTAAAAGTAATACAAATAAACAATTATATTTGGGCCACTTTGAGGCAACATTTTAAAGTCACTAAATTTTTCGGTATGTTTAGAAATTAATAATTTTATAAGTATAGTTTAAGCTGAAACCTCACTAAACTTACTTAAAATATGTAGTTTAGGATTCTTAATTGATTGAGTTTAATTTACTTGAGAAAACTACACCAATTATAAGAGCAACAACTATCAAGACACTTTAAAACAAATCTTACAAATCTTACACTGTAAATTGGTTAACAAATAGAAATTGATTTATTTAAAACATTTTCGAAAATAGGAAGTTAAACATTTTAATTATTTAGATTAATTATATTATTGTATATTTTCTAAATGCTTTCTACATATTTTAACTCAGGAGAATTCAAAACTACATAACATATTATGTATCATGTATATAGCAGGTAATTGAGTGAAATGTAATAAATATAGTTCAGATCAAAGTTAAATTAAATTGTTAAAGTTTAAATCATCTATTAATAATTAAAAAAGGTGGTTATTCTAAAAAAATATCCATAATATTAATTAGCTGTAATAAAAATGTAATAATAATCAAAATAAACCTTACAAAAAATAAAATTTTAAAAAAAAAATTGGTATCTTAAATAAAATATAATATGATATTTGATCATAAATCATAATCATTAAATTAAATGGGTAGTATTAATTAAAAAATAAATTATATTAATTGTTTTTAAATATAATTTAATTGTTAGTAAACCAACATCGTTAAATGTATTCAAAATGTTTAGATACCTAGGTAATATTTAAAAATACTATTTTACAAACAACACAGAAACTCACAGAAACAAACTCACAGAAACAAATTCATGTTTAACTTTAACTTTTAAACATAACTTTTACCATATAAATGCATCTATGAAATAAAATTGATACTCTATCTCACACAGATAAAAAAAACCAATAAATATCTTTAAAAGTTTAGAATATAGTTTACTGTACAATAAGAATTCAATTATTTCTATATTCAAAGGCTAAAGGTCATTAAACCTATGCTTATGTATTATATTTACAATAATAATGAAAAGAAGAAAAGACGTCAAGAGTACCTATAACTCAAAAATATTGGTTTAAATATTACAAATACCTACATGAAACGATAGTATTTAAATATATAATAAAAGTACTTACACCGGCACTCCTACAGGCGCATCCCAAACACATTCACCAGTTGTCAAATTTGCATACATATGTTCTTTGGTCCTGGGTTCGATTATCTCGACCCATTCCACCCTAAAATTAGATGTTATAAAATATATATAATTCTAAATTTTAAATATATATAATAAAGGTGGAACAATAGATATAGAAAGCTATAGTCAGCACACACTATAAAATGGTTATTGTGGAATCAGAATTAAACAAACACTATTACCTTTCCGATGTCAATGATGTCATTTTATTGTTAAGTTTATATGAATTTCTTCTCAAACAACTGAAGCCAATGGTCTACATTGTCGCTACATTTTTGTTGAAAGAACTAAAACGTCCTATTCTCCTAATTCCTATAGTCTACACTGGAAGTCTGAAAATTTGTTTTTTACATTTTGATAATATTATATACATATATCTCTATAAAAAAATTCGGCCATCTAGTACCAACACCATCTGATCTGCGGTAAATGTATTGAAGATATGTACAACTTCTTTGGAATTAAAGGTTTTATTATAGCGGGAAATTTAATAAGTTGTGTCTTGACCCGCTGCTGCTTCAAGCTGCTACAATAATATAATATGAATACTTATAATTTATGATCGTAACAAGGGCGCCCTCAGAAATTTTTCCCGTGAGGGGAGGTGTATATTATACAAAATATATTTATATATAGCTATAACATATTGGGTATAGTATTTTATACTGTAATAATTTTCTTTATTCAGTGCATAACTTATTACAAACTTGGTAAAAAACTGATATCATAATAATATGATTAACTTATTTTTAACTTTATTTTTATCAAAATGTTATATGAAGAGATTATATCAAGAGCACTGAAAAAAAAAATCATGTAACTCTTTATTTATATTATATTAATTAACTAATTTTATAAAATATTAAGATTATTAGTTATTAAATAAAAATTGCATGCGTGAAGGATCCATAGCAAATATGAAATAATTTTATTGTTTCATCTGTTATGTTTAATTTTTGACTTAGTACATAAGTTTTGTAGATATTCATTAATTCCAAGCCTTTCCAACCGTTCTCAATAACAGTATTACAAAGCAATATTTTAAGTCTTTCAAGCGAGCTAATTTAAAGCAAATATAAAACATAATCAGTGGTCGAACTTGGGAAGGATACGGTGGGATGACGTTCCTTCACTTTTTATAATTTACATTTTCCATCCCTTATCTTTTTTCTTCAAAAATAATGTATCCCCCTTATAATTATATACATCCCACTTACCAACCTTTTAGATTCTGAGTGAAACGATGAATGTATTGATTTTACAATGATGTGTGTTTTTTTTTTTATTTTTTTTTTTTTTTTATTTTTTTTTTTATTTTTTTTTTTATTTTTTTATTTTTGTGTCTGTGTACACGATAAGTAGTCGAAATAATGCTTCGATTTTCGACTTCAGTATCTTGTTCGATGGGAAAGTGAATATCGTTGGTGCATTGGGGAGGTCAAAATTTTAATTTCCCAGTAGTTTTCAAAAGCGATGTGAAAAACAAAAGAAAAATTAAGGAAAAACGGGAATTTTTACGCAAAATCGATTTTTAACAAAATCGATTTTGGTTATTGGTGTAACTCTAAAACAAATGACCGTAGATGCATGAAATTTTCACTGGTTGTTTATATTTGCATTTTCTATACACAATACAATTTTGAAAATAATTTGACTTTTTTTGAACTGTTTACGGACATTGTCAGTTTTCAGTTTTTTTAAATTTTTTTTCTATAAATATCAATAAAATTTTATTTGTTGGGTAAAAAAGCTTGAAAATTTAATAGAAGGCTCCTAGGTTATTGTTTCAAAGGCAGATGAAAAAAATTAAAAATCCTTAGTCACAGTTTTTTTTTATACACGTTTAAAGTTCAAATCTTGAAAAAATACGGAAAAATCACGAAAATTTGCAAATTATTTTGAGTTAGAAATTCATAAAAAATTTTCTTTTTAAATCTAAGATTTTAAAATCTAATACAAGATTCCTCATAAGTTTGTCTAACTTTATCAAAAAAAAAATTTCTACAAGAAAGTCAAATTAAATTTTTATGAGCGTTTAAAATTCATATTTTTACAACATTAGATATTCACTCGATTTCTCATGTACCGATTTCCTTATTTTCTTGTAATTCAAAAACGAATAACTGTAGATACATGAAAATTTCACTGAATGTTTATATTAGCATTTCCTATACACCATACAATTTTGAAAATATTTTGACACTTTTTGAGCTGTTTACGGGCATTTTCAGTTTTCAATTTTTTTAGTTTTTTTTTCTATAAATATCAATAAAGTTTTATCTGTTGGGCCAAAAAGTGTAAAAATTTAATACAAGACTCCTGATATATTTTTACAATAGCAGTTGAAAAATATTGAAAATACATAGGCACAGTTTTTTTTTATAAGCATTTAAAGATCAAATTTGGACAGAATTTATCAAAATCTCGAAAATTATCAACCATTGTAATTAATAAATTATAAAATGTTCAGTTTTTATAGCTAAGGATTGAAAATTTAAAACAAGATTCCATGTAAATAGATAATTCGGTTACCAAAAAATCTAAAAAATACACAAGCACAGTTTATTTGTATAGAGTCATTTTAAGTTCAAATTTGGACGAAATTACATAAAAACCTAGAATAACTATTTTAGTTATTTTGTTGTGATTGTATAATATTATTCGTGGGCACTTGAAACTTCTAATTTGTAATATTTTCATCGATATATTATGATGATAGTATCACGGTTTGTTGTTGATGTATAACGCGTTATATGTACCTAATGGATATTGTGATATGATTAATTTGGAATTTATTATAGGTCAATTTTTTTTTTAATACCATAGATAAGTGTATAATATGTCTTATACCTAGACTGACATATCGTCTCCACTCAGAATCGTTTTTCTTATACAATGATATATCATTGAATTCAAATTTAATACCATCCATTATACAGTGACCCACTTGTAACCTACAGTACAGCAGAGCGACATCCACTTGCCCACCTTTTTTTCTATGAATGTAATTAAAACATTATTTGTTGAGTAAAAAAGCTTGAAAATTTAATACAAGGCTCCCACTGTATTGTTACAATGACATTTGAAAAATATTAAAAATCCTTAGTCACTGTTTTTTTTATAAGCATTTAAAGTTCAAAAAAAAAGGTGGGTAAGTGGATGTCGCTCTGCTGTACAGTATGTTACAAGTGGGTCACTGTAATGGATGGTGTTAAATTTGAATTCAATGATATAATATCATTGTATAAGAAAAACGATCTGAGCGTAAACGGTCAGTCAGCCTATGATACTACCAAGTATATTTGATGATATTATTGTGAATAAAGTAATTTATATATAACCTATTTAAGTGGAGCCTTGTTTTCAATTTTCAATCCTTAGCTATAGAAGTTGAACATTTTATACATTTTTAACTACAAAATAATTATTAAATTTTAAATTTGATACATATTGTCAAAATTTGAAGTTTAAATGCTTATAAAAAAAAATTGTGCCTATGTATTTTTAATATTTTTCAACAGCTATTGTAGCAATATATCAGGAGCCTTGCATTAAATGTTTACGCTTTTTACCCAACAAATAAAATTTTATTGATATTTATAGAAAAAAAAAAACTAAAATAATTGAAAACTGACAATGTCCGTAAACAGTTCAAAAAGAGTCAAATTATTTTCAAAATTTTATCGTGTATAAAAAATGCTTATATAAACATTCAGTAAAATTTTCATGTATCTACAGTTAGGTATTCGTTTTTGAATAACAACAAAATAGCAAAATCGTTACAAGACAAAATCAAGTGAATATCAAATGTTGTAAAAATATGAATTTCAAACGATCATAAAAATTTAATTTGACTTTCTTCTAGACATTTTTTTTTTTTTTTTGATAAAGGTAGAGAAACTTGTGGATAATCTTGTATTATATTTTCAAATCTTAGATTTAAAAAGAAAAATTTTTATGAATTCTCAACTCAAAATAATTTGTTAATTTTCGTGATTTTTCGGTATTTTGTTAAGACTTGTGACTAAGGATTTTTAATATTTTTTCAAATTTCATTGTAAAAATATAGTAGATGCCTGCTATTAAATTTTCAAGCTTTTTTAACGAACAAATAAAATTTTATTGATATTTATAGAAAAAAAAACTAAAAAAAATGGAAACTCAAAATGTCCGTAAACAGCTCAAAATAAGTCAAATTATTTTCAAAACTTTATCGTGTATAGAAAGTGCTAATATAAATATTCAGTCAAAATTTCATGTACCTACGGTCATTTGTTTTAGAGTTGCACCAAAAACCAAAATCGATTTTCTCAAAAACAGATTTTACGTAAAAATACCCGTTTTTTCTTAATTTTTCTTTTGTTTTTCACGTCGCTTTTGAAAACTACTAAGAATTTTTTACTTTTGACCCCCCAAAGTACCAACTAGATTCACTTTCCTATCAGAAAAGTTACTGTTGAAGAAAACCCAAGCATTTTTACTTTCCTAAAAGGTTATGACAGACACACAAAAATTAAAAATTAAAAATTAAATATAAAAAAAAACCCACATCATTATAAAATCAATACATTCATTGCTTTGCTCAGAATCTAAAACACAATTGATTATTATATAATACTGCATATGAATATAATTACCTTTTTGAAGTGAAAACTTCTTTAACGGCGCTGTGCACTTAATCAGTTTTAGATTCTGGTGCATTTAAAGTTCAAATATTGACAAAATACAGAAAAATCACGAAAATTAGCAAAATATTTTGAGTTGAGAATTCATAAAATTTTTTCTTTTTAAATCTAAGATTTGAAAATGTAATACAAGATTATCCATAAGTTTGTCTACATTTTTCAAAAAAAAAAAATGTCTACAAGAAAGTCAAATTAAATTTTTATGAGCGTTTGAAATTCATATTTTTACAACATTTGATATTCACTCGGTATCTCATGTAACGATTTTCTTATTTTGTTTATTCTTACATTGCCAGTATTCAATTTTTTTAGTTTTTTTTTCTATAAATATCAATAAAATTTTATTTGTTGGTTAAAAAAGCGTGATAATTTAATATAAAGCTCCTGATATATTTTTCTAACAGCACTTGAAAAATATTAAAAATACATAGGCACAATTTTTTTTTATAAGCATTTAAAGTTCAAATTTTGACAAAATTTATCAAATTTATAATTTAATAATTATTTTGTAGTTAAAAATTTATAAAATGTTCAACTTTTATAGCTAAGGATTAAAAATTTAAAACAAGGCTCCACGTAAATAGGTTATATATAAATATTACTTTATTCACAATAATATCATCAAGTATACTTGGTAATATCATAGGCTGACTGACCGTTTTCGCTCAGAATCGTTTATCTTTTTTCTTATGCAATGATCTTATATCATTGAATTCAAATTTAACACCATCCATTAGAGTGACCCACTTGTAACCTACTGTACAGCAGAGCGACATCCACTTACCTGCCTTTTTTTTTTTGATAGGTAAAAATGTTAAAGTCACGTCAGACGAATGCGTGCATTTCGACCATTATGTGAAAGAAAAATAAAGTCCGATTTCAATTTTGAAAACTAATTTGAATTCGATAACTTCTTTTCTATGTTTTGTAGGAAAATTTTTTTCATTTTTTTTAACTCGTTGAACCTTTAGAATACAAGTTCATTTTGAGTAATTAAGTAAATTAATTTGCAACTGTACTACAAAAACTTTACAAAATATCGAAAATCTATTTCCTACAAAACATAGAAAAGAAGTTATTGAATTCAAATTAGTTTTCAAAATTGAAATTAGACTTTTAGAAGTATGTTAATTTTTCTTTCGCTTTTGGCATTATTCGCTCTAATGTAAGTAGAAAAAAAAATAAAAAAACTACTGGTTTTATTTTATTTTCATGTGTTGGACTATTGTTGATATTTATTACCATAGTAGATGTTTTATCTAGTAGTGACTTGTTATTGTTAGTGTCTACTGTCTAGTGTTCGTTTTGTTCAATTACCTTCAATTTTACTAGCATAAATGAATGATTGGCATAAGGTTGATTTAAAAAAAAATGTAAAATAATTAATTATAGCGCAATAAATGATTATTGTATTTTACCAAAAAAATTATAGTACTTTTATAATGATAATTAAAGCAATTCGTGTAAAATTATTACCTAACCATTCCAAAATATCAAAAATGCATGGCGTTAATATTCAAGTTTTCACTTCTGCCGGCACTCCCGGTGCAACGCGTCGTTTTTTTATATTAGCTTTTTGACCCAACGGAGATTTTAATGACATTTATCGAAAATAAAACTAAAAAAATTGAAAATATCCGTAAACAGCTCAAAAACAGTCAAAATATTTTGAACATTTTATCAATTATAAGAATTTATAAAATAAACATATTACGATATAAATTTAAAGTGTTGACGGTTATTCGTTTGTGAATAACAACAAAATAAGAAATATTAAGAAATTGAGAAATTGAATGAATGAATATCCAATGTTGTAAAGATTTGAACTTTAAATGTTTATAAGAAAATTGTGACTGTATTTTTAATATTTTTCAACGATCATTGTAACAATATATTAGGAGCCTTGTATTAAATTTTCAAGGTTTTTGACCCAACAAACACAATTTTATTGATATTTATATTAATAATATTACATACCTGTATTGTTTCATATCACGATTTGAAACAAAATAATTTTGTTAATGGTTCTTTTAAAAGAATAGATACCTACCTACATTCATTAACTATTGTTTGATAATTATTACTTATTAGTATTATTTGACGTACAAAAAAAACATAACATTCGAAATAATTTTATTTTTAAATCTTTGAAATATTGTATCTATAATATCTATAGACTATAAGTACAACTTGTAAAATTGATTTTACAAAATATGATTTTGTCATTCCCCGGAAATTGCCCGGATTTGACTGATTACTGATAAATGTCATGAGACCTATCTCCTCCCCCCACTCACCAAACAGCCTGACCCACCGCTAACAACGCCAGAATCACAACACTTTTTTAAAGCATCGGGATTTGCTTCTACTACGTTTAAATCATTAAAAAATCGTCCGTCACAAATGTCACCACCAAAACGGGCAAATTTACGTACACCATGTAATAAACAAGTAAACACTAGGTAGTTGATTTTAAAATACTGTAAATGTAATGTAATGTGTTATGGTGGGACTTAATATAATCTACAGTGCAGGGTGCAGCTAAAAATTAAACTAATATACTAATTTCTAACTATTAACATGATAATTGACATGGCACCGCGGGATATATAGTCTACAGTTCTATAATAAATAGATTTCTGATCTCCATGTTGGTCGCTAAAATAATTTTTTGTTTGTTTGTCGTATTGTGTTTACAGACATATACCGCATACATACGTTTAAATATTCCAATATTTCTATAATGTTATAAATAATGTCAGTGTTTGGACACTTTCGAAACTTATAAAAAGTTCCGTTCCTTGCTCCTTAAAAAAAAAAGAATTCGTTCCTTTGGAAAATGAATGAGTTCCTTTTTTAGTTCCAAATAAAATAAAAATTCTTATTTAATCACTTATGTTTTTTTTTCCATATGCATACTTCTTTAATTTTTAATTATAATATATAACTACAAGTATAGGTACATATTTTATAATTCTATTTTGAGATTTTCTTGCTTTATTAATAAATTTTGATTTTAAAGGGTTGAAATCGGTAAAAATGAATTTTTACGTGTAATTTGTATACCTATATTCATATATTATAACAATAGAAATCGGTCGAGAACGGGAAATACGGTACGGCACGGCGGCCCGAGGGTTTCCAGCTACCTGTAACCCACGATTAAAGGTATACTAAGATATATCTTAAATCGTGCTGCAACCTGACCTTTTTTTGTGTGTGTATTTTATCAACAAGCTATTATCTATCTACTATACTATATCTATCCATCTATCTATCTCTATATATACATTTGCCTTGGACGTTCCATCACACGTAAACGGCTGCACCGATTAGGCTAATTCTTTTTTTTTTGTGTTCGTAATATTGTCAGGAGAAGGTTCTTAACTCTTGAGTAAGATAATTTTAAGAAAATCCACCGGAAAAGTAGGAAATTTGAATGTCCAGTAAGAACAGAAACTAAATAATAATATATTTTTGTTCATTGTAGGGTTGCCATTGGTCATGATTCAATAATGAATATAATTTTAAACCTATAGCTATATAGCTTAGTAAAAACGGTATTCCCAAGACTAATTTTTCGACACATGCACATCGTAATATCCACGTGTTAATAAAACATTCGTAATTACGTGCTGCTGCGAATAAGAATTTTTATTCCGGGGAACAGAAAAGTTAAGATAAATCTAGAACATCATACACTGAATATTAAATAAGGCATTGAACAAAGTTTGAGTCATATACAGTTTGTACATAATATACATTAACGAAAGTAACAAAGGTGACTTATACCCGGGCAACGCCGGGAGGGACACTTAGTAATATATATAAGCACAAACCACGGACTAATATCGTGGCACGGACTAAGTCTTAGTAGGTTAGTAAGATATACAGGGCTGGACACAACAAGGTTAGAGGGTGTGGGGAGTTGACAGTTGACCACGAAATGTAGTAAAACAGACGGAGTTTGGGGGGATATTTTCCTTTTAGCATTACTAGCGCCGTCTTAGTGGATACTGATGGAACTAGAAATTTGTATGATGTATAATATTTATCTCATGTCCAGTATATCAGTATATCTTAGTCCGTGTATATAAGAGATATAATATTATAATATTAGGTATATCTTAGTGACTTAGTCCGTGATTATAATGAATAATATTTTATCGTATTATTTATTTATTTATTTATTAATTAATTCACGGAATAAAAAATTCCTCATTTAGTACAGTACATAACAATAATTCAGTAAAATAAGATAGCTAACATATACAAGGGGTGATGGCCTAAAAAATACAGCAGAATTACAGGCACAGTAAATATAAACTAAAATAATTAGGACACAAGTAAAATTACATACAACATATGTACAAAAATAACAGAATATTAAACTGAGAAAGGAGGGGTCCTCGTTAGCCAACCGCATCATGCGGTCAATTGGTTTGTTTTTACCGTAATTGGTACAGTGGAGAGGTACAGCAAAAGGAACTCGAGACCTTGTGGCCCGATGAGGAACTTTAAAGTTTACTTGGACGAGCAGTGAAGGGGCGTTTATGGAACCATCGATTAATTTTTTTAAAAAGGCCAGATTAGCTTTAACGCGCCTATCAATTCTGCTAAAGATGTAAGGCCAAGTGAAGGTGATCTAGTTGTAAATAGTAGACCTGATAATATTATTACTATTATCAGGTCTCTGAATTACATGTATGTGTGACGTGGCTACAGTGGTTTTTCACACTTGTACGTTAGACAGCCTGTGAAAACACTTTGAAAGGATCGTACTAGGAAAGTTGGTCAACGTGTAAGTACTTGATAAAAAATATTTTGGCGTTTCTTTTCATTAATTTTGTTACAAATTCATGTAATGTTCGGATTTTTTCCCCAAATAATTATTTCTGCATTTTGTAAATCATTTATATAATTTTGTTGAGCTACATAATTTATATGTTTTATGTTTGTTCTGCTAAAAAGAATTACAGTTATAGCCGTCGCTCGTGCTCGTTGTGTAACCGAACTTGGTCTTTTAGGTTTTCGCCATCACACATTTTCCAACTAAGAAAGAAGGCCGTTAATATTGCAGTTTACCCTAAGGTAAATAGATACAAAACAAATATAAAAATATAAGCGAATATCATTTACCTCTTGGCTATTATTATTAACGCGTTGAACGCTATGGCGTTAACAATCTTCCAGCAGAATGTTCTGCCATCAACTATATTTTTAATATTATTATAATTATTATGTATTATTGGTATAAAAAAATAAAATAAAAATAGTAAATTTGTATTATTTTAAAAGATAAACAACTTCAGTCGTCTTTTCTTTTTTATAAACCTTTCCCTTGTAAGTTACCTTGATTATTTTCTTAACATTGAATATTATGAGTACCTAATTAGGTTACTAAAATGGTGTGGTTTAGGGATGTTCTATATGAATAAATGTTTTTCTTAAATAAACTTTTTAATTGTTCAATGTTATACCTTTTAACTGATAAATGGTAATAGTTTTTAATTGTGCGTACAGGTACAAGGCATTGTAAAATGTATTACATGTAAAAGAGTTTCCTTTTTACTGATAAATTTGTTACTTTAAAGCTGAAGAGTAAATACAATTTAGCATTTACCTCTCTTAAATAGGTGTATTATTTTTTATTTGATAAAACACTTATTAAAAATTGTTTTGTATGAAACTAGTAATTGATAGTTATCAAATGAGTTTTTAATTAATTATACTTCAGTATTATAAAATATTCTATTCATAATTAGTTATGTGTACAAAATATATTTTAAGTAGTCTCTAACTGCCCACTAATATTGTATAAGTTGACAATAATGTTTGTTTAAAATGTTTTATGCTTTTGGGTAATAATGTCCAAAATTATAAGATCCACGTAACATGAAAATGTATGATCAATCATATTGAATAAATATAAATTACTTTACAATAATTTATTTGTTTATGCTTTAGTTTATGCAAGGTTGTGTAATATACATTTTATGAATATGCAAATCATTTTGTAGTACTAAACCAATAACTATGTAATAAAAAAAAACCTCATTCAATTAATTAATATTGGTCAATCAATATGCCAAATACAATTTTATACAAAATTTATATTAGTTACTTATTAAAATAGTGAATTAGTTATTGGACGACATCTTTAGTAGGTACACATGTTGTAATTTATTTTATTAAATGCGTACATGTAAATTAACTAAAAGGTAGTTTATTTAATTTTCGAATAATTGTAACCATCTTTTTTTCTGAAAAAGAAGTATTTATTGTGTAAATTATAACATGCCTAATATAATTTACAATATTGGGCATATAAAAACTATCATTGATAAAGTTAATACTCAAGGTCATTTAAAAGTCCGTCTGTTACCTTTGAGTTTTTTTTAAGGTGTCAAATTTTAATGAAAAATACTTATTATCATTCAATAGGAGTTAAACTTTAGTCTGATGTCACATTCTCACTTGAGCAAAAATTTGGCGAGTATATATGCTTGGCTATGTATACACAACTTTACTTGAATTGTAAAATACACGATAGCGTGCACACTTTATTTATATTTACATACCATATTTTAAATTGATTTACTGCTTACAAATATAAAAACTAATTTTGTTTCAATGCATCTGATATTTCTATTTAGCTTATAGTCCTATACCAAATATTTTCATTCTAAAATAAATATTATTTTATGGTTTTTACTTGAAATGTGTTGTTTTATGTGTTTTAATTTTTTTTAAACATTTATTTATTTAGTAAACTAAGTTTAAATATATATATATATTGAGATGTTATTGTAGAATTTACATACTAACAACAGCTATACATATTTAGAAGTTGGATTGATATTCCATAAAAACTAACAAAAATTGGTAATTAGACGTCGCTTATTTAAAAATATGAGGAAAGCCACTAATATTACTTTGTATAATTTGATGTTTTTCACTTAGCAGTTGTATGATATGATTTGGTACATATACACTCAATAACCTGTTTTTAAAAACTAATATAGTTACCTATGTCTATTAAAAAAAACAACAAGAACTATATAAATTATGTGATATATTATTTTATTTTATGGAGGTCATTCTGAATAATTTATCACACATTTTTATATACAGAAAAATTTTAATAATGCTTATAATTTCATAAAATATTTAAATTTAACTATACAAAAGGTATTTAAAATTGTATAAAAACAAAATGATAATAAATAATTACTAGAATTAGTAATAATTATTGATATACAAATTATTCAACATCAATCTTCTAAAAACTATTTAACATATCATTTTAGACTGCTCAATCAACAAAATATATTCTTAAGTTTAAATTTTAACTTCAAACAAAAATAGAAATATAATGTTCTTTAAACAGCACTCTTATCTTCAATCCATCTGCATAACTCTAAAACATTCAAATAAAATATTATTAATTATAATTGTAAATAATATAAATTAAATGATATAACTATTGTGTTATATTTCTATATTTTCTTAAATTTAAATGTTGGAAATGAACAAGTGTTATTTAGTGGTAATTAAAAATATACAAAATTCTTTAATATTTCTTATGATACTTATTTGTTAAGATTTTATGGTCCTATAATGAATAATGATAACACTTAGTATTAGTGTTGTTTATTTTAAATAATAGATTATTGCATGCATAAGCTATAGTTATACTGTTTTAGTCATTCCATTTCTAAAGATTTCCCCAATTGGGTGTTCAGTGGCCCAGCCTGGATGCCTGGATTATGAAATAGTGGAGGGGGAGGGGGCAAACACCCAAAATCCACTGAGAGTGTTAATATCTGACTGATGTGCAATGAGGTAGCAGAGATCATATTTAATATACATTTGATTGTTTACAATATGATGTAAGTGGTTGGGATTATAATAATATTATGTGAATGTTGTGGTTAACATAACCTAACCTTCTACTGACTAAATTAAGTTGTAGTCAAACAACAAATATTAGTAAATACAAATTATTTTGCTGTTATCTGGGGGTTTGTGATTTAGGTTGAACATGTTATTAAAAATAAATTACTATATATTATACACACTATGTAGACACTATCTATTATTGAAAACATACAGATGATGCAGGATGATACTAAAAAATAACAATACTGTAAATCCAATATATTAATTTTTCTTAGAATCATAATTTATAATATGTAGGTACAGTAATTCATATTATTTTTTACAATCTAGTATTTTATTTAATCAATACTTAGATTTAAGTACATATAATGGCAAATTATATAAAATCAAAATTATTTTATTTTTGAAAGTACAATTTTTATGTTGATTTAATTGATAAATAAAATACATTTACATTTGCTACAAACGTTTTATTTTTTATAACTGGTTTTCAGCTAATGAAAAATAAGCGATACATAACAAAAAAATATGTTATAAACAGATTTTAAATTTATACTTTAAGATAGTTTTTTTTAACTATTATAACACATGATGAATATTCAAATGATATTTGTTTTGACTATATCTTGATGATAAATCACTTATAGCATGGATAAAGGGTAGGAGAGGAAAACAATTATATTTTACTATAAATAAGTATTTTAAATGTTGATACTTAAAAACTAGAGGGTGATGTGCTCCCTGACAATAATGGTGCTTGTAATTCTTTGGCCTACTAAAGATGCAAATGATTATTTTAAAATATAAAATTAAATAATTATTTATCTATATGAAAAGAATGTCTGGATAGCATTTGTCGTCTGTATTTAGAACTGTTCTTCACAATTTTCATTTTGTATACTCAGTTCAAAATAAGATCGGTACCAGCAGTGGCGTCATTTCAGTTTTTATTAGACTAGGGCAACGTTTCACTTCTTTTCCGATTTTTTTTCAATCAGATTCTCGTAGCATAGTGCCATAGTGGTTAAGGTGGGAAGGGTGTTAAATGTGCCGACTTAAGGTTGATGTAAATACTAGACTGGGTCAAATTCCCCAGTTGCCCCATCCCAAATGATGCCACTAAGTACCAGACAACCTTGTTGTGCGCATGAGCTTGGCTTCACCACACGACTCAACTTTACGTACACCGTAGTAGAGATCGCATCGGACAGTTGTAGAATGCGAACTGGTTACCGCCCGGTATTGATCTCATTTTGAACAGAGTATAGACAGACAGTTCTCAAACCATGGTACTCTAAGGCTTAAGATTCTGCGAGAGTAATCTAGGGGCTAAGTGAACATATCCAAATTAAATATTAAAAAAATTACATTATAATGATCATCATATCATTTTTGTGTCTGTGTACACAATTAGTAGTAGAAATATTGCTTCGATTTTCAACTTCAGTATCTTGTTCGATGGGAAAGTGAATCTAGTTGGTACTTTATGGAGGTCAAAATTTCCAATAAACGGATTTTTTTAATGCAAAATCGACTTTGGTTTTTGGTGTAACTCTAAAACAAATGAACATATATACATGACATTTTCACTGGTCGTTTATATTTGCATTTTCTATACATGATAAAATTTTCAATATATTTTGATTTGTTTTGAACTGTTAAGGAACATTTTCTGTTTCCAATTTTATTAGTTTTTTTTTCTATGAATGTAAATAAAACTTTATTTGTTGGATAAAAAAGCTTGACAATTTCATACAAGGCTCCTACTATATTGTTACAAGGACATTTGAAAAATATTAAAAATCCTTAGTTTAGGTTAGGTTAGTCTTCCTATCCTTGTCTACCTTTATCAAAAAAAAGTCTACAAGAAAATCAAATTAAATTTTTATGAGCGTTTGAAATTCATATTTTTACAACATTTGATATTTACTCGATATCTCATGTAACGATTTTCTTATTTTGTAGTAATTAAAAAACGTATGACTGTAGATATTTGAAAATTTCACCGAATGTTTATAATAGCATTTTCTATACAGGATAAAATTTTGTAAATAATTTGACTCTTTTTGAGATGTTAACGGACATTGTCAGTTTTAAATTTTTATAGTTTTTTTTTCTATAAGTATCAATAAAATTTTAATTGTTGGGTAAAAAGCGTGAAAATTTAATATAAGACTCCTGATACATCGTTCTATAGTTGAAAAATATTAAAAATACATAAGCACAATTTTTTTTATAATCATTTAAAGTTAAAATTTAAAACAAGGTTCCACGTAAATAGGAAAATATTATATAAATTACTTTATTCACAATAATATCATCAAATGTACTTAGTAATATCATAGGCCGACTGACCGTTTTCGCTCAAAATCGTTTTTCTTATACAATGATATTATATCATCAAATTCAAATTTAACACCATACATTACAGTGACCCACTTGTAACCTACTGAACAGCAGAGCAACATCCACTTACCCACCTTTTTTTGTTTAAAATTGATACTATTTGTTTTTGGGGCTTAACTATTAAAATGTAGTAAACTTTCAAATATTATAACATAATACAAAATATAACTGTTCCAAATCATGTAATTGGTCATTTTTGTCTCGTTTTTGAATATTTTGGGTACAAAATGAGAAGTTTAGAGCGAGATAATAGGTACAACTTATATTATGCTGTCATCTTCTTAAAGTTTAGTATGCTATTAAAATATTTATGTCAATTCATAGAATATAATATCTCAATTTTTTAACTATTCAAATAAACTTAATAAATCCATATTTTAAAATGAACACTTTTTATAAATTTGGGTGAGCATGCATTTACAATTACCTATTTGTGGTGTGAAAAATAAGCTGACATATGAGGTGGAAGTATTGATTACTTTAGGAAAGAATCTACTTTTTTATCAAATGGTTAAATTGCCAAAAGTGTATATAAAATTGGAGTATACAGCCAATTAAAATTAATATTTTACCATTTCGATTTTATTTACTAATTATTACTATAATAATATATCTTACTAAGGGCTTGTTAACAATCATAGTTTAATCCTCGGTTACGCTTAACCCACTAATTTTACCAGCTGAATTTTAAACATCTTAGTTGAACTATTGTAATACGGGCCTTAAGTGAAGGCAATGTATTATTAAGTGTAATAAATAATTTTGAGTCTGGGACAAAATCTGATCTCTTTAAATTACCCGTGAATAAACAAGACATTTGTAGCCTATAAAATAGTATACACATATTTATATAATTAACAAGTTAACTAATCTATTTTAGTATTATCAACAATAATGTGTCATAACATTAAAATCCTGGATTATTCATATTCAGTGACGTACTTAGTTTTTTTATTAAAGGGGGAGGGGATATTAATTTTTACTGTTCATAGATCCCGTTTTAACAAAACAAAATTGTATTCTTGGCTCATGCATTTACCTGGAGGTGCTAGTGATTATAATATTAACTTTAAATAGGTACTGAAATATATTAATGCAATATTGTTATATAAAATAAAATTGAAAAAACCATCTCCTTTCACTCTATATATTCTTAAAATTACACAAAAATGTTAATATCATTAAACAATTCCTCTGGATAATGTAAAATTAAATAATTATATTATTAAGTACCTGTATAAATCTTACAAACCATTTACATTCATTTTGTAGCAAACCTGGACATTTCTAGACATCGATATACAAATATGATACATTCAATTCATTGGTACATGTTTCTTTCAATTTTCCTATATTTTAAATTGTAGCTATCCTATTGAAACAATAGTTTATACTATGTTAATTTACCTAATAATTTAAAACAGTAAAACACCCATTATTATTATTATTAAGTATATAAGTACAAACCTATCTTCATTGATTTATTTTTGGTTGGTTTTTTGAAAAATGAATTGTGTTTATTTAACAACAGAAGTTACATGATAATAACCACAAGTAGAGTGGTTGTGGAATACCTAGATGTGAATAAAGAAATTATTTCACTTTAATTTAAGTAATATTTGTATGACTATGGTACTGAGGTACCTCTAAAGCTTTTTTCCATATTTCCACATTACTACAGCTACAAATACTAATTTTCATAAAAGCTGACTTAACCATGTCACTAGTTGTCGAAAACAACACAATGTTTACTGAATATATCACTTATTTTCCCAAATAAGCAAGCCAAGTTAAGTCAAGCAGCTGTAGTTATTTACATTGCAACATCAAACCTCTTTTTTCATTAATTGTGTGTTAGAGGAATTAATAAGTATGTAATTAGTTGGACCCAAATGTTAATGACATTTGCATCCTTTTTTTGAAACTTTATAGATGATGTTTTCCTAGCTTAAAATGTGTTTCAATATCATACAAATCTATTATATGTACAAATGATAAAAGCTTTTAAAAAATAATAAATAAAAAAAGATATGTTTGTAATTATTTACCATTAAGAGGACTCGTTGTCTCTGTCTTACAAGTGCGTAACATAGCAAATTGTACGCTCAACAGAACACATGTAGCTCTGTCAGTTAAAATTAGAGTGAATTGATTTGTTACACAATTTAAAAGTACCTAGGCAATCTAATCTCATTTTTATTATATTTTAATTTTAAAGTGAGTTATGAGTATTTTAAGATTTACAAGTCGCTTTAAAATTAAATTATAATAAAAAGCCCATAAGATTGCCTAGATAATAATCTTACCTTTAAATTTTATAAGAGGTCATTTGCTCAAATTGTTTAACTAACGGAGCTAAAAGTGTTTTGCTGAGCATACAATTTACTATGTTGTACACTTGTAAGACAGAGACAATAAGTGTCGGTGTAACTTCCTTTTAATATATTTTTATATTTTCCACAAATATTATTATTAATATCTGTTATATATCAATTATGGCAGCTTCAATCATACACTCCCCATCTACAATTTCTGAGCCCGTTACTGTTCATATTAATATAGAAATTAGATTATATTGTAGTATTTTGCTAATCTTAGAACTTACTACCTATAATAGACCAAACTTAAATAACAAAAATTTAATTTCCTAAACAAATTCCTTTAGACCAAATAATGTTTTCTAACCCAGAGTATGATGGTTAAATTTACAAAACATTTTATAACTCCCCCGACATACCTAAGTATAAAATTCTGTTTTAAAGTAAACAATTCTATATCTGTATACACTAATAGACTTAAATCATTAATATATAACTTAATTAATAAGCTCTTTCAAATACCTTTTATAATAAATTAAATCATCAGCGCACTATTTGCGTTAGACCCACCCGCAACTCATAATAGAGTCAAAATTCATTCACACAAGATTGTTTATATAGTTTTTATGTAATACTAAAATCTTCTATTCCAAAAACTATAGACAATAATACTTTTGATAATTTAACACATCATTTTATCTAAATATTACAAAAATAATATTTAATAACATTGTCTACAATTTAACTACTCATTTAAATGTAAAAAAAACGTGGTTTTTTCAATTTGAATATAGGTAACTCAATAACAAATGAAATACAAAATTAATACTTTAAATCTTCAAATATATTTATACCCAACCTATCTATGGTTTTTGTAATTGGTGATTTTATTCTCAAGATGACTAATAAATCATTAAAAATGTATTTTGTCTGTCATGTGTATTAGAAAGAATTCTAAAAAGTATGCTGATATTCTCAAGAGATGGATAAGACCAATCAGAAACAAATTGTAATATATCAAGTAAACAAAAATCTATGTATTTTATCATTTGACAACAAATTTAAATAATTTTTATAACCTTGATACCTTCAATATCATATTATTTTATATAATTTTAAAAGTACCTCCATATCAATTTATTTTCAGTAAAACAAAATACCTAAAGATATCTTGTTAAAAAAATTTTAGTTAAGTTACTTATTTAACTTCATTATTATTTCATACAATTATAATTCAAAATTAAGTTTACATTACTACATTATATTATAAATATATTCCAGTTATAGAAAAATATTTTAATTGTATAAAGTTACCTATATTGTTATTATATTCATATTGGTTATCATGGTCATCAATGGTTTTATTATCTCACTTTTAATTATTATTTGATCATTATTCTTTATACAATTACTGGATATGAGTTTATAAATTTCATTATTTTAAGTTTAAATACATTTTCTAGATATACAATGCTTTATTTTTCTTAAATACCTGTAAATAAATATTAACATCAATGTGACTTAAATAAATGATAACTCACGAGAATAATGCAAAATTTTTATTAATAATCAGCCTATAACATAAGAGTGAAATATTTTACAAAACACTAACATTTTTTAAATTATTTTACTTTGATGTATAATATTTATTTTTAATTTTAATGGATTAGATATTATACTGTGTGCTAGCTAAATTAGGGAGCACTCAATTATTTGGCTAGATTACATTGGATTGAATAGGGACTTTTTAACAAACTAGGGTATTATATTTTAACGGTTTTTTTCAGTTATCTTGAATAATGAACAATTAAACTAAAATCAAAATTAATTGAATGAGTAATAAATAATCATACAGTTTGAATTATTATTATTTAATAATTGATTTAATATTTGATGTAATTGAAAAACAACATATCAAAAAAAAAACTTAACAATTTTTTTTTTAATGTTTCAATTTAATGACAGTATTAGTATAGACACTTAACTTGAATGGATCATCTTAAATATTAATTTGCTTTTTATTAATGATTTTTTTATTGGTTGGTACTTCAATACCTATTAATAATAACATGTGATAATTGTTTAAAAAGCTGTTTAATATAAATTAAATTAATTTAACTATAATAGTTATTTTTTACTTAAAAATAAAATTATGTTCAAATGTACCTATAAATTTAGAAATTTACATTTTCAAAATAAATAAATTAATAAATAACTAGGTAGGTACTTACTAGATTCTCTTCTTTGTTTTTAGTGTGTATTTTATTAAAATGATAAATATTTTTATTTTTTATTTGTGTCAGGTGAATATATCAGCAATATAGTATAACTTAGGAATATAATTTTAAAAAAGATAAATTTAAAATTAAATTAATATTATTAGGATTGAATGTAATTTTTTTTGTTGGTTTATATTATTTTGGTCCAAAAACCAACCACGTTCCTTCAGAAGTGCCTACTTTTTTGGAAAGATAATTAATAATATTATAATAGTTATTCATAATAATTTATGCTACCTAAAAATAATAAGTACCACCTACATGTATATATTATTAATAACATTTTAATAAGTTAATAGAGCTACACTATTTTTATGATAAAAACCTTACCTGTTACATTTTTTTATAGGTATATATTATAATTTTTTTTGGTTGGTTATATTTTACGCCAATTTATTAACTATTATAACTCAAGAGGTGACAACTAAAACTTTTTATTTTTACTACACAACAAACATGAATATAATAATACTATACTATAGTATAAAGTTTATTAATATACCTATTTAAATATTGTACATTTTACTAACTTTTAATTTACATTGTTTAACTTGGTATTTAAGTAGTTTACTATTAAAATTATTCAGTATATTTTAAATATGTTTATACATTGATAGCTACTTGAGATGATTTAAGGTGAACGAAATGTATTAATGTATCTATAGCAAGAACATATCTCTTTTTTATTAAAAAAGAATAAACAGGTACAATTACAGAGTAAAAGTATACATTTATTGATTTAACATTTAGGTATGGAGCTATAGTAAATATTATTTTTTTATTATCTGGGATAGTTTCACTTAAGGTTCTGAGATTTTTAAATTTTGAATTAATAATCATCTATGTGAAATTTATATTAATATATTACTAACTAAACTAACTATCCATCCAAGTTATAATAATATATTCAAACAAATGTTATACAAATAAGCAACAGCACAACATAAGTATACCTAACATTATATCCAGGGGGTTTGGGTGTTGGAACATCCTTCATCATTACATTTTTTTCCACTTATAAATGTATTATTTACATCCAAAAATTTTTAAAAAACTTGGTTTAATAGATTTTATACTTAACCCCCCCCCCCCCCCCCTCCCATAATAATCCTGGGTACCCAACTGTATATAACATAGCATAGGTACATAACTATATTTTTAAATTATAAATTAATAGTTTTAACTGTTATTTAAAATTTTTAAAATTGATTTAATGTTTAGTTAATTAACTTTTTTAATTTGATTCAATTCTTGTATGGTAAAATTACTATAATTTATTCTCCAATGAAAAATATATATAGCAGCAACTAGTTTTATTTAAATAATTAGTTTGATAGAAATATTAAACTATGGATGACTGGGTGAATGTTATAGCTAATTTTATTTATGCAAAACATTTAGATGTTTGGATATAATTTTCTAAGCTTTTGTATTAAATATAACATAAAACATTAGGTAGTTAATGTAGTATTTTAATTATATTCACCATTACAAATTTAGAAAATTGATTTTAGTTTGAACTATTTCAACTTTATAATAGAAGTATTAAAATAATAATAATATTTGAATAGAAAAGATTTTAGAAATTGGAAATGTATATTCCAATAATTAAAAGGTACCTAATGACTTATTATAACATTTAACAGTTAAACTACAAATATATTATAATGTATAAGGTAGATAGGTAGGTGTCTAAACAATAAAAAAAATATATCATTGTTTGTTTATTTATTTGGTATAGTTAAATTCTTAATGAATAACTCAGGCTAGGTTATAATATCAATAAATAGATTAATTGCTATCAAATTGTAAAATTGTAGTTGTATTGACTACATATTATTATATGCAAAGGTTTAAAAATATTTCCATGTCTACTATATTATTATGTGTATTAGTACTGACTACTGTGTAATGTATAAGAACAAATGCTGGAAAAAATCTAATTTTTAGTTTTATAATTAATATTGAACAATTGAACAGTTTACCTGTAAACCCGGTAATGTACTCCGATTATTTTGCGTTAGGTATATATTACGCACTTGTCGAATAGAGGTATTTTACATTTTTTTTTTATTTCAAAACCGCATACGTACGAACATCCTTACCGTACGCTTGAACATTTGTGACTGTTGTTATCGTCAATGCTGTTATATTATTATATTGTATTGTCGTCATCGTGGTCTACAGTGTTCACGTCTGTCTGATTATTTTCATAGCTCCTAATAAATTTATTGTGTAATGGTATTTTAATTTCAATTTAATTACTAAAGCCTTCGATTTATAATTTATATCAATTAAATTGGCCATTAATCCAGTTCTATATCACATTGTTACTGTTCGTATTTTCGTGAAGAATGTTGCAAAATGTATTGAAATATTTGAAATACAATTGTAATTTTTGAGATAAAAAATATTGTATTTGTGTTTATCATCCATGGATCCGTTTTCGTAACTTGTTTTTCTAGGTTGGGTCTATGATGTTGCGTTTGTAATTTGTGTTAAGCAAGTAGGTTTTCACCAATAATTTTTATAATTTCAATTTTTAAAACTTCAAGTAAATTTTGTCACTGTCTGAATATAGGGATATGTTCTCACTACAATAATGTTCTCATATAATCATAGGTGATTGTCGTATTTACACGCCGCCAAGACCATGAGCTTTGGCGAAACTATTTTACGTAAATACGGCTGGACTCAAGGTAAACAAAATAATTATTTTTTCAAAAACACATGCAGTTCTAAAGAAATTGTTTTTATCCGGTTGTCTGTAACCATTTCTTGACCTTTATGTTTTTACAAAACATTTAGGACCTGATACTATGTCTTGTGTTAACGTTGTGCTTGTTCACTTGCTTGCAATCTGTCTGTCGGTTCGAATCTCAGTGCTTTTGCTGGATTAGGTATTGTAAATTGATATCAATACACTTGGTCAATGTTTGTCATATATCTGTGTCAAATAATTACTGTTGAAATAATTTGTGCTGGTAATCAATTATTAGTTGTCAACATATAAGTCAGTTATTTGAATCGGTTGTCGATATGTGGTAATTTAGTCTTCATAAGTATTATTAAACATATACAATTCCCTAAGTAATAAAAGTTAGTTTTCTACCATTTATCCTCCGTCAGAATAATAACACTAGGATTTTTTTTTTAAACAACTGGGCTGTATCTTAAGACACCCATGGATATCATTTTGGATTCTCTTATTGATCATTAACAGTAGTGTGTTGTGAGGTTAATTTACAACTATATGGTGAATATTTATTGTTAATATTATAAATTCGCTTTTCCCATGCCCCAAGATAATAATGGTTGCGGTATGTACATTATATAATCTGATAAAGCAACTATAAAAAGTATATGTAATAATTTTTTGTGTTGAAACTAATCCAGCCATTCAAACAAATCGTTTTTGCTAATATAGTCTCAAAAGTATTTAACCGATAATATATTAATATTACATTGAATAATTGACTATTTATTTTGTACTATTTTAATATATAGGTAAATTTAGTACCTCTTTCATTTGATTTACTTATGTATTTCATTTAAATCATGTTTAGATGAGTAGATCTTAAAAGTATGATAAGGGTAATATGAACACATGTGTTCATTAATAATTGTAGAATGTGGTTGTTAGGTGTATTCATTTTAAAAATGAAATATATTATAAATTATTAAAAGATTTTTAATTCATATCACTGCTAAACACTGTTTAATATATAAATAATTATATAATAGAAGCACTGCATTTTGGAATTTTAAATAATTATCCAATCATATTTATATTTTTAATTCTCTTTATTTATTTTTATTGTAAATAAACATTATGTACTATAGATTTAGAATACATAATTGGTACATAAATGTTAATTTTTAATTATTTTTAGATTATATCTAGAAACAAAACAAGGTAATTTGTTAATTCCATTTCTTACAGACATCCTTATGTTTAAAGGCTAATCATTAGGTTAAACTAACTACTATTTGTTTATGCTTAATAAGAAATATTTATTACTATCGGTGTAGTATCCTCTAAAATTACTCGTTAGTTTATAGTTGTAACTCTATTTTTAATTTATATTATATTTATTGTATTACCTATGTTTTCAAATTTGTTGTATAAATAATATCTTTCTTGATTTTTCATGCATTCAGTTGAGGAATAAATAAATAAAAATATAAACATGGTTATTGTTTATTTTGTAATCTTCATGTACTAATAGCCAATAGGAATCACAATGGGTAGTAAATATTATGCATTATTTAATTGCATTTATCTTTCGTTATGTATCATTTGGACTAACATATAGACTAATTGTGTTTAGGGTGGTGAGCGCCATGCATGAGGATCGTTGGTACTTCTCAAAAGAGCAGCTGGAGAATACACCCAGCAAACGATTTGGCATCGATGCTGATAAAGAGCTGTCATACCGACAGATTGCTGCCAACCTCATTCAAGAAATGGGCCAAAGGTTGCACACCACCCAACTGTGTATAAACACTGCCATTGTGTATATGCACCGTTTCTACATGTACCACCCCTTTACGTTATTTCATCGCAATGCAATAGCTACTGCATGTCTTTTTCTTGCTGCTAAGAATGAAGAACAACCTCGAAAATTAGAACATGTTCTCAAGGTTTCCATAATTTGTCTGAATAAACAACATGGTCATAATTTTCATCACATTGATAATAAATCTGAAGTTTATTTAGAACAAGTACAAGACTTGTTAAAAAATGAAGAAACATTGTTAAAAACCTTAGGTTTTGAAACAGCCATCGATCACCCTCATACTCATATAGTAAGATGTTGTCATTTGGTAAGAGCCAGCAAAGATCTTGCCCAGACAGCATATTTCATGGCATCCAATAGTCTACATTTAACCACCATGTGTGTCCAATACAAACCAACCATTGTCGCTTGCTTTTGTATACATTTAGCTTGCAAATGGTCAAAATGGGAGTTAAAAGATAGTATGGAGGGAAAACCATGGTTTTGGTATGTAGATCAAAGTGTAACAACTGAACTACTAGAACAATTAACCACAGAATTTTTAACAATATTTGATAAATGCCCATCACGTCTAAAAAAAACGATTGGTGGCCACTAATTCAATGGACAAAAATGGAGCATTAGCAAATTATTGTTCTTCTCAACAAATGCAATCACCAACCCCTCCTTTGCCTTCTAATTACAAACACCAGGGTCATTCTCGAATGATAAACACCAGGCCTACGCCGTCCAAATTTCCTAATCCTGTAGTCTTCCAACCTCCAACCAAAATTAATGGTGTTCCGGTTGATCACAAATTTGTAGTACCTGTTACTAGACCTATTCCTTCTAAAGAGCAACCCACGCCAGTTGTTCCAAGTAAACCACTAGCACCAGTAAAACCTAAAGTTGAAATACCAACAACTTTAAATAATAATATTAAAAACGAAATTCTCCCACAAAGACCTAAATCACTACCTAAACCTCCAGAACATGTTATTAAACAGGATGTTGCTAATAAACAAGAAATGGTAGTCAAACCTGAACCTATTCGAAATCAGTTCTCTGTTGGCCGAGATAACCATTCTGAAGTAATAACAAGTGTGCTCAAAGAAATGACCAAGCTTAATGATTTAAATATTTTATCTGTGATCAAATCTCCTCGAGAATCTCCACCCAAAGTTAAAAAGCCATCAATATTTAGTCCAGTACCTGAAGACGAACCACAAGATGTTAAACCTTTTATAATTAAATCTGAACCAGCAGAAAATAATATTGTTATTAAATCTGAACCAATAGATGAAAGTTACAATAAATCTGAACCAGGAATAGAAAGTTATGCTAAATCTGAAACATTACTAGAAACTTATATTAAATCTGAGCCAATGAGTCCTCTAATACTGGATGTACCTAAATTTGATCCAGAGTTAATGTTGAATCCTGTTGGTCCAACTGGTACTATTGAAATAGATGGAGAAACTTGTAATTCAAATACACATAAAAAGAAAAAGAAAAAACATAAAGAAGAAAAACGTGAGAAAAAGAAACATAAAAAAGATAAAAAACACAAGGACGGAGAACATAGACATCACAAGCATAAAGATAAACACAAAGAACCGGAACCTATTAGAATTACAATACCAAAAGAAAAAATTAAGCAAATACCACCTGTAGTTATAACTACACCACATTCTCCACCTAGAGGCATTAAGTTGAAAATTGCCAAAGAACGAATCGGAGGTAGTGGTCCAGGTTCTGGAAGTAGTTTACGTATTAAAATCAGTAAAGACGACAGAGGATTAAAAAGGGATCATAGTCCAAATGAAACCACTCCGAAGAGAAATCGTAAAGAACGAAGAGATTCTGATTCTGGATTAGGTTTTAGTCAGAGTTAGTATTTATTGTTTGTAAACTGGAATCGAAACTATATATCATACATTATTATTTTTTGTTTTTATAACAAAACAGAATGTTTGAGTAAGTATTTTTCATTTGTTTTTTTTATTTTATAAAATTGAATTTATAAATTGGAAAAACAGTAAGAAAAACATTTTGCAAATACTTTTTCTCTTAGATAAATATTTCGATTTCTGGTGTGTGTCGTTGTGCAATATAATAATAATATAATGCTCTTCCCGACACTTGATTTTTGTTTTCGTTTTGTTGTTAACAATTTAAGTGCCTTTATTTTGTTTGGTCTTTTATTATTTTTATATACATGATAAGTCAAACATTATTCACTTAACGAGTAGACCTCCTAGTACATACTCGTACACATAAATATTATAAATAGCCAACATCATCATCTCACACGTCGAGCTATAAACTATAATATTGATTTTGTGATAATTGGCGAACATGCGTCAACCTTATTTGTACCACTACCATTGTAAATATTGTAATGTCGACTGAGTTAACAATCATAGGAGAAAAAATAATGGTTTTTAGGAATTTACATATTAAACATTGTATTTTGCAGAGCTCATAATATATACGTTTCTTTTTTCCGAACTCCCTATGACCTAAATTTTCAACATTCTAGTAAATAAATTTTTTTAAATTGTATATTTTGTATTTGTACTTGGTTATGTAATTATTTTTCTGCGTACATAAGTAAAAAAAAAAATGTTGTTAAAAAGTATTTTTTTTTTAGTCAATATTCTTATCCTTAATTTCTTATTACATAATATTATAGCATACATAAATGTGAGTAAATGTGTTTCTACAATATAACACTAAAAACAACAACAAAATTCATTAATAACATGTGTGACCCAATAAAATAAAATTATGAAGGTTAAATACATGAGTACATCATAAAATTATAAATATAGTTTTCAAAAACTTATTCCATATTAATACAGTATGGACATAGGACTTTGAAAGAAAGCTATCTGTTATTGGTAAAAAATCTGACCATATCCCCCACATTAAAATAATTTAAAAAAAAAAAAAATTATACAGAAAATGATAAATCATTTTACATAATGCCAATCGTTTAACCGATCATAATATTGTTGTTCATCTCATACATCACCAGTACATGTAAACTAGACATTACTAGAAGATCTACAAATTATTGGTGTTTATGTTGAACCGATTGACAGACAAGCAAATTGACACATTTAAGTACCAAATTATAATTACCTAAGCAAACAGCTTATCCGTTTAATTGAAATAATGATTGTTTTATCTGATTGATATCATGGTTAGGCAAGGGTCTAGGCAAAAAAGAAGATGGAATTGCCGCTCCCGTCCGTGCAAGTCTGAAATTTGACCAAACTGGTGTTGGTTATGACACAGCTAATGCGGAGTCGTATGGTGATAAATGGTGGACTCGTACTTACAACGATGCTGTCAACGGGATAGATGTCAAAAATAAAGTAATCAATTCAATATAACAAACCTTTAAAATGTAGAAAATAAAGTTACCAATAAAAAATATTAAGCAATACATTTAGTATAAGTTATTATTAAATACTAAATTTGATTTGATAAAATACTCTCTTTTACAGGATGGAAATGTTACTTTTAAACCAAAAAAAAAGAACAAGAAAAAAAAAGCTAAGGTAATTAAAATGTATTAATTATTATTTATTAATATGCTATACGATCTTCGTCTATTGCGGTAAAGCCCCTTCCACGCCATGAAACATTTGTTGGAAACATATTTTTAACAAATGTTTCTTTGGTCTGGACTCTGGACGGGGCTTAAATTCAGGGCCGGCGTTCTATAATATTTGTAAGGGGTCGTGGATACACGTTCGCTACGCTCAAAATATGAAGTTTTGTTTCTACAATTCCATACTATATTTTTTTGATTTTAAGTTGGTATCATAAAACAATAACTATTGCTTATAAGTTCTTAGTTCTAAGTTATACAAAATAAGTATTATTATGTACCTACTTGAGTTTTTCGTTGGAAATTCAATTGGGTCGTATTTAAAAGGGTTATTTCCTATTCCAAGACTAATGTATTTTTCTTTAACATGATCACAACATTTTTATTTCATGTTTACGATGATTCTTTAACTAATATTAAATTTTAATTTATCTTACCTATTTTAAATAGGTAAATAAATATATTAACAGAAATATGAATATTATTTTTTCCCAAATGGATGCATGGATTATAAAATAACGTATTTTAACTTACGCGTTTAAAAGGCGTTAAAAAACATTTTACAAAAAAAAAAATATTTAAAAAATTCGATTGGAAGCTTAATTATAAGATTTGTATAGAATTTTTCCGGAGATGACGGTTACCGCCCACTAACGGCCAACCCGCAACCGTTTGCTATCCAGCTCCCAGGAAATACGTTTATTTTGCCATTATAGAAAACAATAAATACGCTTAAATGTTGGTGGTAGCGTGGACTCGGTGAAAAAAATCATTACATTGAAGCATTGAGCTTAAAATAAAACGTATTTTTCCACTGTGGACTATTTTAGTTAATTTAATATGTTTTTTTTTTTATCTTCTGACTGAAAAATTTGGTTCAATAATTGAGAGGTCGAACGATCGCGTAAACCTCCGTCCCTGGGCCGCTTAATATAATATTTAAAATATTTTAATTAATATATTATTTTTGTTTAGAAAATTAAAATCGAGGAGGTTAAATCAATTTTAGAGTTATCAGATGAACAGTTATTCCAAGCTTGTGGTGGGATTACTTGTCATAAGTAAGTTTAAGACAAATATTTTATATAAATTATGTATGATGTAAATAAGTTCTATGTGCAAAACGTGTGTTAAATTTAATACTTAAAGTGTACATTGTTGTTCTAGAGCCGCTAGGCATGGATTAAATATGGATGGAAAGTTGGCTAGATTACGTAAACAGGATGCACAATTATTGGCCGCTAATAAAATAAAAGAAGAAACCAGTGGCACGGAGAATAAAAACTAAAATGTAATAATTGTACTTACTATTTTATAAAAAAAAAATGATTGATTTGATTATACATTTTGTAGATGAGAAAAATAATTACACAAATATCGTACACATAAATATCAAACATATATTTTTACTAAATGTACACAAAATTGAAATAATCGTATAAAAAAATATAATAAATCAAGAACGTAATATTATTACAACAACATAATATTATACAAATTGTTATATTACTATATTACACTACAAAATGGTTTTAATTTTAATAATAAATTATTACACAATTTGAGCTTCAGGAAAACGTTCAACGTTTGCCCTAACAATTAAATATGGCAATTTGTTACCTATTTTAATAATATTAGACAAACTGAAATATCTTATATGAGCAAATCAATAAGAATACAAATTACACACATGTCAGTATACATTTTAATAACTTTACATTTTTAATTGAAAAAAAGTAATAATCGCCTATGACTAATTTGATTGGAATTATTGTGGCTGCGTTCATATATATATTATATTATATAAAATTAAAAATTAACTTCTCAATAAGAATGTATTATGTATAATTTACACGATAAAACCAAGTTTTGGGTTCTGATGATATTTGAATTTTTTGAATTGCGTATCACGTTAGAATCGCTGGATGAATATAATTTAAATAAGTAAATCATATTTATTTACACACGGTGGTAGGTAATCGTTATACACAATTCAAACGCTATAAATGATTAGTAATAGTTGGATTTTTTGCTGTACAACGTTATGCAACGTAATTTTTAACTATCATACTAAATTTATTTGTAGTGGCTAGTCACCAGTGACATACAATTATCTTTTTAGTTTTTGATTTTTACACTGAACGCACCCGGTTAATGAAACTTAAATCAAAAATATCATAAACTCTTAACTAACTAAACAGTCGTCATTAATTACTTCAGTACAGAATATTCAATAATTTCAAAAAATTGTCTTATAATGATATTTTTTTTCTGCAAAATTTCGCGTTACGCTTCATAATATTATAGTATATAAAAATCGTACGTTTTTGCTGTATTCGTAGGTAAGTTATAAGTACAACTGTACAAGTCGTCAAACCGTTATAACGACGGGAAAATATTATATGGTAAGTTTATAATATAGTTGTATACATAATAATTATGGTTAACTACAAAAGTACAAAACATTTGATTACGAGAAGAACACTATGCAGATAATTAAAAATAGGTATCAATAATAATAATATAGGTACATCACGGTACCTAGTACCTAGATGCTTATGTATTAAACAAAACAATGAATAATGAGTTGAAAATTGCACGTTCCAATGCCCCTCCTAATTTTAGCTACAACGTAAAAAATTCTCGACGCGTTTGAATTGTTTGAAATTTAATTTTACTGACTACCTTCTATAATTAATATAGTGTGTTACGTACAATATGATAGGTACGTATTTCAAACCAAAAAGGTTCTGGATCGAGTAAACGAGTTTGTTATTGGTGCACCAACCGAATAGGTTCTGTAGTCCACAGAACTTTAAATCACGCTCCCGATTAGTCACCTATTTCACGTATAGGTGGGATGAGAATGCACGTTTCGGTTCACTGTTGTTTTAGAATAACAACAATTTGAAACTGGTGATATGATAAGAGCTGGCGCCACACTGCACCAAATATGTTTATATAATATATTACCAATCAGACCAGAAAACGATTGTTCATACAAATTACGTTTAGTTTAATGCCCGACAATCGTATAGCCCGATACGAATATAGGTACAATGATACAATACTGTTGTTAGGCACAGTTAAAATATAGGCATATAATAGCCGAACATTCGAAGCATTTAAATTTATAAAAAATCTATCACTTCTCTTTGTCTTACACTACAGGTAAATTGCCTCGGAGATCGGCATCCGGACCTATCTGACGAGTGACGTCCGACCATTTATTATAGCCTCTTATTATTATTAATATTACTACTACCGTTTATCGCGCATTCGCACGTAGGTTACTAAAGGTCACTGGATCGTGGATTGGATATGTACCTATATAGGTGTAATTTACAAGAATTTATTAAAGCCGTTCCGATTTTTGATAAAAAAATGTTCAATCTTAACGCGTATTAGGTATATACTGTATGATTCTTTTATTGAAGAACATTCATTATTTCAAAAATTTTACCTAGATAGCAGCTGTTTTATTTTTTTTAAATTTAAATCGTTAAAAAACAATTTTTTATCATTTTTTAATGACAACATACATTTTTATTCAAAGCTTAATATTTCTATAGGTACTATAAAAATCAAATTCCAGGCGAGTAGGTTTAATAGGCTTATTAGGTTGTAACTTGTAAGTATTTCAAGTTATAATTTATAAGCTATTCGTCCAACATTCAATAGTTATGCATCGAACTATCTACACAAAAATATTCTGTTTCGGAACAAGAAATTAAAATGAATATTATTATGTTGTTGTTCAAAAAACTTAAAAAACGATAACGATAAAAAAAATGTAAAAATATTGGTAGGTAGTATTTTTGTCTCCAAAATTATTGCTTTGGAACGTCTTAAAAATATGAAAAACGTTGGTACCCACCTATATAGTTTTTGAAATAATGATTGTTTTCAATTAAAGAATCACCTTGTATAATATAGCATTATGGTGTAATACTGATATATATATGGGTGGTACTTGCATTTTACAAAGCGGGGTGATTTCGCGTCGACACCGTGACGTAACATAAAATAAATTGTTCCATACACTAATAACGGATAATAATTGCGTACATATTATATAAAAACTAAACAATATTCGTTGCATATAGTTATAGTGGGGGGGGGGATAAATATACCAATAGCGTCTATCTACACATAAATATAATATATATTATACACCTATATAATATGTACAAAAGCGATGTTATCACAGTGACCGCAGTTTAGAGGATAGGGTTTAAATTGTATGGTGGGTGGGGGTTGGGACCGCGGGGACTAGACGCGATAATAACATCGCATTTTTTATGTGATATCAGTTGTACACAGTAATAATAATAATAATAATAGTATAAAATACGCGTTTGTGGGCGACAGGTGAGCAGGGGGGGGGGGGTCAATCACAGTTCGGTGGTGACCTCCACGTCCTTCCGGTTGAACGTCGTCAGCCCGTTGCCGTTGTGCATCGCGGGACGCCCAAACTCCTTTTTCTCCCGGAACGTCACATTGTCGTTGGTGGGACTGATGACTGCCGCCGCGGCCGCAGACTCGGTGTCGTCCGACGGTTCGAACGCCATGTTCGTCCGGCCGAACGTACTGGTGCCGCCGTTCGACATGCCGCGGCCCATACTCGACGTCCTGGCCGTGGTCGCCGCTTCCGAGCTCACAGGGCTGTGTCCGTCTGCAGATTATGGGATTGCGATGTATTAGAAAATGCATATGAAACGATATTTTCATGTTTTTTACACCGCATTTAAAATATCGTTTTATTATCACACTCAGTCAACCATCATTCGCGTAAGTTTTTTTTATAATTTTTTCAAACGTTCTATTAGATTCTTGCTTTACTTTTATCGTATTTTTTTCTCGTCGTCCCTATAGTAGTATAGTCACAACAAAATATTGTTCTACGAAATTATGTTGGTTTTTGTACAATTCGCATTTTTATTAGAGAAAAATCGCATTACAATAACTTCGTCAAGTAATATTATTACGCAATAAAGATAAAATATTAAGAAATCGTCTTTATTCAGCAGCATTTTCATTTTTTTTCGTTGCGTTATTTTCACGACCAATTTTAAAGTCTTATATTATACTATTATTATTTATTATAGCCAAAAATATATTTTTTTATACGCATTCAAGTGCCTATAATTCTACAAAAACCGATATCCCTCCCTATAATTTGGTTCATGTGAATCGGGAGCAAGTATACATATTATAATAACGATTAAGATAAATCAAACGGTTATAATTGGACAACCATTGTTTTCGTGAAAAATTATTTACGTAGTTACGCGTAGCGGCGGCGGCGACGGTTTGGTACATTAATAATCGGTACCGCAGTCAATCAGCTTTCGGAAAAAAAATACAGGTGCTGCACTGCTGCACATTGTTGCGTACGCCACCCCGTTCTAACGCTTCCAAATATGGACCAAATTTGTGTTGTAAACTTTTTATATTGGAGTGAATTGACCTAACCTAACCTAACCTATTGCTATTATCAAACTTAAATGCGTGAGAACACTATCTTGTATTCTCTTGTATTTGTATACTAAGCCCACCCCCCATACAAAATTGTGTACGCAAATTTGCCTTATCTTGCGTTTGTAAGACGGTGGCACAGATTCGGGTGTACTCGTTAGATAATATATCATAACATCCCGTTAGAAAGGTCTGATCACACAATAGTTGTTGTTGTACACTTGTGCATAATATTATATTGTTATGTGATGTTAATAATTTATTATTATTACCTATGCTGTCGACGTTCTCTTTGGTGATGTACCCGACGTTGTCCATACTGAACGTGTGATTTTTGCGGCTAAAGTCCAGTTGCAAGTCGTTGTAGCTGTCGTTGTCGTCGATCGGAACGCTCATTTGGAGCACCTGAGCAAAAAAACGTCAGTTGAGGATATATTAGTTGATCGTCGCCAACGCATCGTCTTAAACCAAATCTTACCTGTACCTCGTATTCCTTCATGTTCGGCTCGATAAACACCGGGTCGTACCGTTGCGTCACGTACATCCGGGCCATCCTCTCCTTGTACGCCTTGTACCTGGCAAACGAACGCGTTTATATCACATATTATATTACTCCGTCATACTATTATTACCTAACATTATTATAGTGAACTCTACAGGGCGAGCTGTCTCGTTTTTCCGCGTCGGCATATCGTAGGAAAACGCGGCGGCTCGCCGTGCAATAGGTATAATATAATATTATATAGGTATACATCGCGCATTATCGCCCGCGGCTCGGGGTTCGACCTTACCTAGACCACGACACGCAGATGTAAATTATGCCGGCGATGCCCAACACCAGGATCAGGGCTGCCATGAGGATCAGAGTGTACGGGAATACGGTCCATTGGATGGTCACGCCCGCGGTGTGGGTCCGAGTGACGACGTTCTGCTGTTGCAGCGGCAAATGTATATCCGACGCGATTATTGACAGTTTCTCGGCGATCGTCGTCGTAATGTTTCCGACGGAATCTTTGTTCAGTATTGACCTGTGCGATTGGAAGAAAACCAAACACGAAACGTCAATTTATAACGAGGTTTTTTAATAATATTATTCGCGCGTATATAAATAATAGCACATCAGCGTGTCATCGTGCGTTATACGCCAGACGGCAGACAGCGGATACTGTTTTATATTCTCGCAGACTGAATCGACGACCTCAAACCGGTTGTGGAAACACGAAACTTATAGCTCGCTAGGGTCGTTATAGCCCGCTGTTTTTGCAAATATATAGGTAAGCCGTCGTCGGCCACACGTATCCTAACCATGTAGCTAGGTAGCTGCAGACATGCATGCCGTTATTTAATTACCTGGCCACTTTGGTGTTGTTTCGTTCCAAAATCGTCTCGCTGGCAGGGTCTACGACGTAAAACCAGAAATCGGTCGAGCTAGGATCGGTCTCGACGGTCAGGTTGTCTCTCCGCCTGTACTGCTTGGCCGACACTTTCTCGCCGCCCACGATCAGCTGCAGGAGTTTTTCCAACGCGTCTATCAATTTGTTTTCGGACGATTTAACAATGTCCGGACGTGCGCCATCGATGGCCATCACCAAACGGTGTTGGTCTTTGATCACGTTTATCTGTAAAAGAAAAATATAGGTCATACTCACGGTCTGTGTAATCCTGCCCATAGGGGAGGTATAAGGAATATTGCTGGTTCGAGCCAACTCGAACATTTATTTTATTTGTTTAACACTCACGACGACGTGCGCTTGAGCCGTGTTGTAGTCGCTGGGATTCGTGGCCCCCGGGTTGTCGCGCGCCGTGACCACAAGTCGGAACGGTAAGTTCCACGGAGGCACATCGGTCAACGTCCTTAAGGTTTTTACGATTCCGGTCTTCGGGTCGACGGTGAAATAAGGACCTTCAGTCGAGTTCTGTTCGTCGTCGTCGGCCAACTCGTATCTCACGTCACCCAATTTTCCCCCGTCCAAGTCCTCCGCTTTCACCTGCAACACCGCACTGCCTATTTCCTCGTCAACCGATACTGCTCCGTAATATGCGTTCTTGGCGTAGCGTTTGCTGCTTTCCGGATACATAAACGTAGGTACGTTGTCATTTATGTCGATCACTTGCACGTTTAACTATTAAGCGTATTTAGAGTATTAATGTATTATAATTTATTGACATATATATACAGACACTGTTAATATAGGTATGTGTATATATTAGGAGGTATCTAAGCAGTACGCTATTATAATAACATACAATTATAGTGTATATTGATATTATAATTATTGTACATTACTTACCATAGTAGTGCTTTTTGTCGGGTTAACGACTCCGGCAAGCGTGTCGAGACGTATTTTCAGTTGATAACTCTCTGCGTGCTCGTGATCTAATTTCGTTTCCTTTAAACGTACTTCACAATTTTTCTCAGTTGTGACGTTTATTGTAAATACATCTACGCACACCAATAAAACAAAATTAATATCGGGTGTTATAGCATGTTTTTTTTTCATATCAAATATATCACAAATATTTTTTTATGTTTTTACTAAAAAAAATGTGATTATCTAAACAATAATAATATTATTACTATGTGAAATGGGTAAGAATAAAATAATATAGTCCACGACATGAAAATTGGCCACCGGGCCCCGAGTACCGCGACCAGCACTGCTTACCCCGCGCGTTTGCCATGGGTTCTCAACCAGCTATATGTTTATTGAAAATTGCGCGGCTGTACCGTATATTCGAAACATTCCAGTAGACGGTAGACCTGAATTTTTTTTTGCATCTCTAACACAGTACGTTTAGTGGCTGTCCAACAGAAAAACTTTATTAAAAAAATGAATTACATTGTGGACCCCTGAGGCAAAATGGACGCTAGGTTTTTGTGACGGTCAGGGGCCAGTTTTCATATCACGGACTATATGTATACAGGTATTAAAACCAATAGAAAATGCATAATATTTGTGTCACTGCAGATGTTAATAATATAGTAAAGTTAACATTATTATTTAATTTGGTAATAGCTGTTTATATTAAATATTCCTCTGTAATGCCTTTACCTTCAGAGTTTCCGGAAACTATAGTACAAACGAGAGGAAGGGGTAGTGATGGTCTTGGGTGTACGACAGTCAGAACTTTAACTAAAGTACCAACAACGGCAGATTCTAAAACTCGAGCAGAGTACGAATCGTCCGAGAACCCCATTCCCAATTCTGGTATTGGAGTCGTGACACGCCGAACAAAGATTGTCACTGATGTCACTGAAGAGAGCTGAGGTTCGCCCAAATCATAAGCTTTTACATCCACCTATATAATAAATAATAATTATATAATATGTGTGTGTTGATGCAGAGAATATTATTTATTAATTTGTTTAGTTGTACAGTATAATAATTTAAATTTTAGTTTCAAAGAATAAAAAGGTGGGTAAGTGTATGTCACTCTGCTGTACAGTAGGTTACAAGTGGGTCACTGTAATATAGATGGTGTTAAATTTGTTTTCAATTATATAATATCATTGTCATTCAGCCTATGATATTGCCAAGTATATTTTATGATATTATTGTGAATAAAGTAATTTATATATAACCTATTTACGTGGATCCTTGTTTTAAATTTTCAATCCTTAGCTATAAAAGTTGAATATTTTAAGTACAAAATAATTATTAAATTTTAAATTTGATAAATTTTGTCAAAATTTGAACTTTAAATGCTTATAAAAAAAAAAATTGTGCCTATGTATTTTTAATATTTTTCAACAGCTATTGTAACAATATATCAGGAGCCTTGCATTAGATTTTCACGCTTTAATACCCAACATATACAATTTTATTAATATTTATAGAAAAAAAACTAAAAAAATTGAAAACTGACAATGTCTATAAACAGCTCAAAAAGAGTCAAATTATTTTCAAAATTTTATCGTGTATAGAAAATGCTATATGCACATTCAGTGAAATTTTCAAATATCTACAGTCATACGTTTTTTAATTACTACAAAATAAGAAAATCGTTACATGAGATATCGAGTAAATATCAAATGTTGTAAAAATATGAATTTCAAATGCTCATAAAAATTTAATTTGATTTTCTTGTAGACATTTTTTTTTTGATAAAGATAGTCAAACTTATGGATAATCTTGTATTACATTTTCAAATCTTAGATTTAAAAAGAAAAATTTTTATGAATTCTGTACTCAAAATAATTTGCTAATTTTCGTGATTTTTTCGTATTTTGTCAAGATTTGAACTTTAAATGCTTATAAATAAAAACTGTGACTAAGAATTTTTAATTCTTCTGCCTTTGAAACAATAAACTAGGAGCCTTTTTACTTTTGACCTGACCCCCCAAAGTACCAACTAGATTTACTTTCCTATCAGAAAAGTATTTTTACTGTCCTAAAAGGTGATGATAGACACAAAAAAATTTAAAAAAACACACATCATTGTAAAATCAATATATTCATCGCTTCGCTCAGAATCTAAAAAAAAACACACATCATTATAAAATCAGTACATTAATCGCTTTGCTCAGAATCTAAAAAAATAATAATGTATTATATATAATTAAACGCCACTAAACGGTAGTAATATGTATTATGAGGTTATTAAAAAGTAATTTATAATAATATGAACATTTAATTAATATAATTAAATTTCAGCAACCCGATAAAAAGTAATGATTAATCGATAGTAATGGTTTCAGAAATATTAACTAGATTATAGACGTAGTGCGTACATAATAAAACATGTACCTATTCAAAAATGTTATGAAAATAATCATTGTGGGTGGTCAATTGTTAACTGTATAGTAGATATAATATGTTTATATTAATAATTAGGTTACATTTGTAACATATGCAATAAATTTGGAGTAAATGTAAATCGTAAATGTGACTTTCAGTCGTAGGAGTGTGTGATAATTTGTTTATTAAGTGTACATTTATTTTTACCTATAATTGACCACGATACTCAATACTTGAATGCGAATGTAATAATTTTAAAATAATAAAAACATAAATTGTAGATATTTTCAACTAAAATTTCCTAAGTTTAATACTTATAACAAATAAGATATAATTTAACAAGTTTTGTAAGCTGATAAGTTAGTGTTAATTTAATAAAATAGTTACAATTAATTTACCTGATACTCATTATCGGGTTCTTTTTGTAGATCACCGCGCACGTATAAAACACCAAGATCAGGGTCAATGTGGAAATACTTTAAGGCTTTTCCACGGCCGCTCAATTCGTACCGGACCTAAAATACAAATTTTTTTTTTTATAATTCATCGGATTAAATAGTATCTTGTTAATTTACCTTATTTCCTGGAGATGTTCCATCCGAATCAGTAGCTAAAAGAGTCGTGACTTTAGTTCCAATGGCTACATCGTCGTCGAGTGTTACAGGTGAAGGTATGGTTAGAAATACTGGTGGGATATCATTGCGATCTTCAACGTTCACAATTACTTTCGTTGTGGCGCCGGGTGTTTGATTTGAATTTTCCAATGTTCCGATGATTAGTGTATGTTGACTGTCTTTCTCATAATCTAAACCTCTAAGTGTTCTAATCGTTCCAGTAGTCGGTTCTATGGTAAATAAGTCTGAAGGTCCTTGTTTTATTACATAAGTCACTCGTTTCACTGTATCGGGATCATCAGCCTGTAATTATTATACACAAATATATTAAACATAAATTCTAAAATAAAGCATAATATATTTGACGATTAAATAAAAGTATATCATGTATACCTAAAATGATTTTTAACATAAATTATACATTGAGCCAAATTAATTTAAAAGACGTATTGGTTATTTTTAAAATTTGCAAAAATTATAATAAATAATAATAATAATTCTAAAAAAAATACGCACGTGCACTTGAGTAACTAGGAAATCGGGCGCATTCTCTGGTACTTTTGCTTCGTATAGTGTCTTATGAAATAGTGGAATTTCGTCTTCAACGTCTTTAACCGAAACAGTCACAGAAGCAGTTCCAATACGTGGATCTGGCGCCCCGTCTTTGGCGGTAACCACAAATTTATATTCCTATAAAAATATTTACGATTCGAGTATGTTCTTTTTTAATAAAATACGATATTCCTACTGTACTCCAAACGAAAATACATTTTTTCTACTCACATTGTTTTTTTTCATAGTCCAAGGCTGTAGCAGTACGTATATGCCCTGTGTTGACATCAATTAAGAATGGCAAGTCGTCTGGCAACGAATAATGAACTAAAGCGTTTATTCCTTCGTCTCCGTCTACAGCTTCTACTTGTCCCACAGGGGCTCCGTCTAAACCTTCATCCACCGAAAACTCATACGGGGCACCAATGAATTCCGGATTCTTATCATTAATATCGCTAATTTTTATATTTAATGTTGTTGTACTCGAAAGTCCTCCTTCGTCTTGTGCTTTGATTAACTGTATACAAATGATTTTCATTACATTTTGCTCAATATTAAAATCAGCGATAACGAGAAACTTACCAATTGATAACGAGTCAGCTCTTCACGGTCCAATTTTCGTATAACACCGACTATTCCAGTTTTTTCACCTATTGTAAATTGCCTCAAATCATTGCCAGATAAGATAGTGTAAGTGACGGGATCATTTTCGGGATCAATGGCTTTCAAAGAGATAACTGTTGTGTTTATTGGCGATCCCTCGCTAACAGTCACTTCGTATGAAGATTGTGAAAATACCGGGGATTTAGTATTTGGCCCCGCTATTACAACAACTTCAACAATACTTTGGGTGTATAAACCTCCTGAATCAGTAGCTTGGACAGTTATACTATACTGATCACCAGCCATCATTCGACCAGTGGTTTCAATCCAGCCAGTTATTGGATCAATATGGAACTTACTGTGGCCTTGGTTTGATACGTGATATATACTATAAGACACATTAGCGTTTTGACCTTCGTCGTTGTCCACTGCTTTAATCTGCATAAAATGTGGACAGTCAATGAAAATTCATAAAAATCAATTAGTATAATAATTCACAACGTACTTGGACAAGTTGTCGCCTAGAATTTCCAGCTTGGATCGTGATCGGAGACAACATTGGCATTCGCGGAGGATTATCATTCACATCTTTCAAGAACACTGTCATTAGGTATGGAATGCTACCGGCATGTCCATTAACTTCTCTAGCTACTATCTAAAAAAATCATTTATCATAATAGTATTAAAAAATCTTTTCTGTGATTGCAACTGACGAGTGAGAAAATTATATAGCATTTATATAAATTTGTATTTACTTGAAAACGGTATTTTCCAGGATTTGGCGGATCTCTGTCTAATTTTTCTTCATTTACATAAATATTTCCATCGGAATCCACATTAAAAGAATTAGTTGTGAGTTCAAACATATAAGTTACTTTAGGATCATTTGGTCCCTATAAATAACACGTGGGTATAATAAATATTTCGGTATTTAAAAACTAAAATGATTTATTTTAAGTTGCATATTTTGTGTGCATAAAAAACTAGTTTTACATTTTAGTTTTGATATTTACCAAATCATCGTCAGTTACGGATAACATGATTGGTTGTCCGTTCTTATCTAAAACTTTTGTACCAACAGGTGAGTTTTCTTCTACAAATCCGTATCCTTCGTCAACAGCAGAACTATGTATAACAGGTGGATTGATATCGACAGGTTTTACTTCAATGTACAGTTTAGCCGTAGTTGATCTGTGGTTGGACGATTCTTCTTCAGCCTTAAACATGAACATTTGTGACAACTAATCTTTTATATAACTATATAATATTTTTATAACTTACTTTGACAGTTATTGAAAATCTCTTCGTCAGACTAGTATCTACTGCTTTTATTTGTTTTACAGTACCGAACTGAGGATCGATGGTGAAGTATTCTGCGTAGAATGAAGGAGACCCATTAATAAACTTATACTCAATTGGATAATTCAATGAATCCATGTCTACAGCTTGTATTTTTTCTGGTCTTATAGTAAGGACTCCAGAATTTACACCACTGGCAACCTAATGAATAAAATATAAATATTTAGTAAAACATTAGTGATTTTACAAAGCCCAATAAAGTTTCAATATAGCCATATAGGTACATAAAAGTAAAAGTATATCGTTCTTTGTTAAAAAAAAATTTACTATTGACCATGAAGTAATTATTTAGTGTAGATTATTATTTTTAATTTAAACAAAAGATATAATATAATACATAATTATAACTTATAAGTTATAAAAATTAACAAGACAACAATGACGAATTGAAAAATTTAGCCCATTTGATGTTTTAATCGTCTAATATACAACAATTTATTATTCCTCACTTAATGCATTATGGGCTTATAGACCTCAAAATTGTTGACTAGATTTAAATGAATAGATCTTTTAAGTCAATACAAACTAAAAGTAATTTTTACTGAAAATAAAATAGGGTTTGGGTTATTTTTATAGAAAACATAAATCATTATATATTGATATATTGTAATTACTAATATAATACCTATTAAGAATAACGTTTAAACACGTTTACATCTGTAACGACTTGTATGATTTCTGCACATATGTATTTGCGTTTACCGTCGTAAATCATAATCATTCGACTTTAATAATAAATAACAAATATAAAAAATGCCATTTATATTCACCCCCCCCCCCCCCCCCCCTTCAACACGCACACTTATCAAACTGACGATATGTAATATAGTTTACGATTATAGTAGTTCGAATGAAACCTGCGGGCAACCGGAAAACCGGTTAAGCGTTAAATGTTTAACTCTCTCCCATGAATGAAACAACTAGTACGTAGTATTATATATAAGTATAATATTATGTTGATATATCGGATTGGTCATTTTGATTTTTAGAGCAGAAAATAATGGACTAAATTAACCCGAATGCATTCTGTTTCATACCGATACCATGTTTAAATCTTTTCATAATATTTACCGCAGTTGTATGTACTATATTAATATAATGGTTACTCACGGTGGTGTGATATTCCGGATTTATGCAAGCTCCGTCCTGAACCATGCATCCTTGATAATTGAACGACGGGTCCTGATCGTCTTCGTCTTTTACCATAACAGTAAGCGTTGTAGTCGACGTAAGTCTGTCTTCGGGGTTCTTGGCTCGGTCCTGAAATCATTTTTCGTTCAACGATGCTGTGAAAATATAATTTATCGTAGACAAACGGGATGTGGCACCGACCGGCAGAGGGTACAGATAAATGGGGCCGACGTCGAATTCCGTCGCCTGTCCCAGGGCGTACGAAACACACCAACAATATCCGAATAAAATAAAAAACCTATCCATTTCGAAACATTTAAACACCGACTACGACGATTCACGCATCCAGACATTTAAAAAACGTGTCCGACCTCTGCAACCGGTGCTGTTCTGTCATAGATGTGCCATATGTACAGTGTGTGTACCTATATTATACGTACCTATAATGTGAGTAGTGTGTACGCTGCACCGTGTGTGTACGCGTGTGCTCGTGCATATTTGGATGCGTGTAATATTCAAATAATAATATAAACAACTACTATACTTTAATGCCTACACCTACCGTTCATCGACATCCGACTGTTCTATTTATTCGACACACGGCGTGTAAAAACATAGAATATTAATTATAATATTATTGTTCGAAGCCGTAACTGTATACTAGTATATGTATATAATAATATTACACAGTCTTTAAGTACACACGCAGAATGACGCGTACGTATTTATGAATGATTTCATCCAATCGTTTGGTAGGTACTTACTAGTTATATTATAATATCAGTTATCACATATTATTATAAGTGTATATATTTAATGCGACTGCAGGCCGGATTATTGAGTTTCGAGAATATTCCCATCACTCAAAACATATTATAGTGAACACCGTGGGATATATTTTTGAAATAATAAAGGTCGTATGAATTTTTAAAAAAATCGGTCATGGTAAACTCAAAAATCGTATAGTTATATATGAAATTACATTGCCTTTAAAATACGTTATAGCAGGTAAAGCAGAAGCGGTTTATTGTATTTTGATTGTTCAATTGATAGATACTGTATAGATAGTGATAACACGGGGGTCGAATACAGTGAAGGTCAAACGTTTGTGAACCATAAATATCATTACTAAGTGGGCTTATGACACGAGAACAAATAATGTCAGTTGTTAAATACTCAAATTTAACGTGTGTTGAAATAGAATTATTACTATGTAGCTTCGAGGTCAAACTAAAAGAAAAACTCTGAAGATCTACGTTTAGGATATATTTTAACGCCTCAATAATTAGTCTGACTATGATCTAACCAGAATGACTTGCTCACGTCATTATTAAAACAGAGCTACACGCGTATAAATAGTAACATTTTATAAATATAAAAGTATTAGGTGTAAAATTTTTTTCTATTGTTTAGATCAACAAAATATTTTTAAAATAATTGTACAAAATATTGATATTATAAAATGGCTAGCGAACAATAACACGAAAATATGTTAAAAACGCACGTTACTTGAAATATGATTATCTATTGGCAACAGATCGTATTACACATTATACGCGTGCACATGGGTATTATAATTATAATTATTATTGTATTCCATTATCAACCACCAACGCAATTTTTTGGCTAATTTCAACACTCAATTATTATTATAATATTTTAATATTATTCTCTAGCGTAAGGCACCTATCATCAAAAAAAAATAATAATAATGCGAAATCTCAAGTGTAGGATTGATGATGAGTCATTACTATAATATGAAATCCGTAGGAGATGATGCATACATAATATACGCAATCTAAACCAGTGGTCGCGGCGTAGGACGTTTGTCTGCAGTGTGAAACGCGCGGCGACGTGTGTACTGTGTAGGTATGTGTAATCCCTCCTTCTCATACGTTTCGTTTGCTAAGGGAAGTGGTGTAAGCGTATAGGTATATGATATAATATAATATATCGGATAAAATGCGTATATGCGAGAAAGAAAATAGTATCTACAACCGGTCTGCAAGAAAGAAAAAAATACCAGTGTAACTAGAGCGGCTTGCTTAAATTGGACATTTCCACTTTGGCCTCGTTATTAAACCCTATCGCGTATAGTGCGTGTCCCCGCACCATAAACGTAATATTATATTTTAAGAATATTACACGGTTTCGTAGTTTGAGGATACAGTTCCAAAAGTCGATCTCGGCTTATGAATCAACATCGCAGAGAAAAATAATTACAGCGGTACTCATTATATGATTACAATATCTAATATAGCTACTAAATTTGAAATTCCTTGACACCGAAAAAATCTATTTGAATATATACGATAATAATATTAAACATTTATACATTCAATTTTACACGTACCGTTGCTTGGATCGTTACGAAGTATTTTTGAACTTTTTCAAAGTCCAGGCCTTTCTGTAGTATTATTTCGCCAGAATTGGAAGACTTCATCTTAAAGTGTTTGACGCCATCGCTGACTCTGCCTTTTTGGAGTTCTTCTTCCGGTACATTACCGGGAATCACTAAATACTCGACTAGAGCGTTGACGCCGGTGTCTGCGTCCACTGTTTTCACAGCTGCCACAGATGTGCCGACTGTTGTCAACTGTAGACACACACAAAAATGAATTAGTGAGAACTTAGTTGAACGATTAAAATAAAAATAATATTACGAAGCGTTATTAATTATTATATGCGATACGTACCTCGGGAACCGATACTTGGTACGGAGTATCCAAAAACACTGGTGCATTGTCGTTAATGTCGGTCGTGCGGACTATTATAGGTATGGTTCTCTTTTTATTGGTAGACCTTACAACGCACGTAACCTAAAAGTAAAATTAAAAAACGGTTTAAAGTGACTAGTTATTACAAAATAATATACCTATTTAGTAGTATTATAACGTAGGTAATATAAAAAATAATAATTTAAAAACAAAAACTATCAATATAGATCTGAAATACGTATAATTACTTGAAATACGATGTGGGACAAGTTTTCCGCGTCTCTGTCCAACGGCTGAGTTAGCTGGATATGTTTTCCGATTAACGTGAACGTTGAATTTCTCGTCGGAAAAAGTAAATCCAAAGATATTTCAGTGTACGGATCTCCTATGATCGGCAATTCGGCCGGTTTGATGGGTTGATTTATTTCTGTACACATATAAAACAAAACATCAACAGGTGTGTTACGTTACAGGTATTTTACATTATTATTGTAGCACGTTAAAGGAGATCACGATATCATTATATCGAGTTCATACTTAATAATAATATATTATCATAAGTGCACAGCATCCTCTGGCGTTTTCTTTATATATAATTGCCAGGATATAATGACGCATAATTATTGTGCATTAACTACGGTTAGTGCGTTTTAAAAGTCAGTTGAGGAGGCACGCGATCTCTAACACGAAACTGCTGCAGCGTATATTTTCACAAAACAAATAGAAGATATCAGTCGGATGACTAGTCGATTGGAGGACATTCGTAACATTATAAAATTTCGTTGAAGTTCAAAATTTTTTTTAAAAAATATTTTTCGATTCGTCGCGGTTGTGCATACATTTTTATTCCACGAGAAGTTTTCATTTCCCGCAAAATCCAACTACAATACACAATAATATAATTATTATTGTGTCCGAACGTTTTCGGGGGCACCGCTGCGGTGAGGAATCACATCTCATTCATGGGAATCGTTTTAACGGCTCGCCGATTGTACAACAATAATCGTAGACGTACGTGTGGCGAGCGAGGCGGAAGTCATCCGCGCGTACCATAATATATCTCTATATCCTTGCCTACCACCCGTTCCGCGTCGATTTCGTTGGGCGAAATATTTTACTTACCTTGCTTATTATAGAATGACATTTGGGATTAGACCTATGTATAATATATTATGTGTATTATGTACTATTTACAGCGGAGTATATAATACTATAAGAACTCCACAACGTCGACATGTCTATTATATTTACTACCTAGCTATGTGTACGTGCTATCGCTGATTGGCTGAGTTAAGTATTATCTGGTCAAATACCGGCACAATAAAAAGCGACCGTATAGAACGATGGTCCATTGTAAAGGTGGCACGCTTAACGTTGGCATCGCACATCTAGAGGTGTACAATATAATAACTGCCAATAGCTCGAGGATAACGGTACAATTATTGTTGTGATGAGTAATAATCAGTTTTACGTTTTTGTTGTTGTTGCGAGTTGTGACGTGAGAACGTGTGTGATGGTGACAATTATACAGCGTGACTACGTTATATATAAAATAAATAGTATATTATTCGGACAAGTTCACACGGTCTAGTTTTTTATAGACTAATTTCTAAGTTTAGAAAACGTATAATAATTATCGTATGGTTATATTATTTATATTAGATGTCACCAAAAACCGAGTAACGAGTGTTTTTTAATAACTCCCCGAGCGTGATTATATTATTTGTGAAAACATTGTAAGTCTATAACCATATTACTATTATAGAAGTACCTATATATGTATATTAAAATTGAAAAATATTTAAAAATAAGATTTTATCAGTATAAGTTGATCGTGTTGAATGTTTTTAAAAAATATAATGATAATAGTAATTTCTCGTTTTATATTACAGAAGTTCCCTTCCGAGCACGCAAAGACCTTTGTTCCAAACTATTTTTTCAACATGAACTCGTTGGGACATGGGTAACCCGTGTAACCCTTAGATCATATACTTGTATATGATCTAAGGTGTAACCCGAGACAAATCGACACACGTCACGCGGAAATATAAATGGATCCTCTTTTATTGCCTTGACAAATTGGATTTTATTGAAAAAAATATATATACTTACGAGACCCACGACTTTCTTCGATGTCCAATACAATGTTTCCTTGGCCAGTTTCCATCTCGCATAGTCCTAAAATATAATAAAAATGAGTTAGATTCAAAACGTGTCCAATAAATATTTTTATTGTTATTGTTCTAGACTCGAGAATATTAAGGTAGGTACAGTTGTAGTACACCAATGAATTAACTGCACGAAAATAATATCATATCATTAAAAAATTATTTTTAGGTATAAATGTTTTTATTATTTATTTACGGGGAAAATTTTAACCGAAAATTATTTTGTAAACAAAATGTAAAGGACACAAGTTAAAACACAGGAGTAAGTACATGTAAATACATCAATTTAATGCAAGCCAAAACAGTGGTAGATTTATGGGGGGGGGGGGGGGGGTGCAATCGGGCATGGTCCATTTAGCTGTGATGATGTCAACATATAGTTATGATGTAAGACTTACAAGTATAACAATATTTCCAAAAAATATATTTTACTTAGTTAATTTAGTAATAATTTTAAACTTTTATACTTAAAAGCACTGATTATAATATAGTTGTTATATAATTATATAATCAATGATAAAAGTACGTAAGTACATAATAGCCGTACACTTATTGTAAATTATACTTAATAATATACAATACATTTAAACTAATATAAGTGTTTTTATAAAAATGTATTTAATTATATTTTGAACAATTTGCCCCCCCCCCCCCTCAAAAAAAAATCCTATATCCATCACTGAATCGAATATTCTGCCGTAGTAAAATTTCTAACCCGTACCGATCGGTAGTTATTTCCCTGCTTCATTCCAAAAATGACGACTATTAATTATTAGATAGTAAGTAATAATTATATTATATATAGTACCTACTTTTTAATTTCCTGTTTGGTTTTTATTATTTTTATTAAAAAATATAAATATATTTTATATTTTATTAAATATAATTCACGAAATCCATAATATATATATATATATATACCTATAAAGTATAAACACTTGTAAGATGTTCACACGAGTTCTACGACCCTTTAGGTATAAAACAACAACAGTATACACAAACCGGTCGTCAATCCTCCATAAATGTTTTTCATAATATATAATATTATACACGCTGTATATAAGATTTTGTGATTCATATTATATAAAATAAATATTATGTGAAGCGACAATCGATTACACAATCCCGCGGATCTAACTAATTAACTCATTTCGATGAAGTATTGGTGTATGGTAATTTTCGAATTAATATATTTTTCAATTGAATAATACGTATAACTAAACAAACTTGTTTAATATTTTTATGGACATGAAGAAAATTGTTGTCATACTACATACGCGCACATTACATATATTATTATTATATAGTCGTATGGAGATATATATTATTATATTATATAGGAGGTAGAATTATTATAGTAGAATTATTACATTATCCGATGACGTCACGTATAATTTCTTCGGGGTCTGTTTATAAATGGTTGTTTTTTTATTATTCATTTCTTTAGGATTGTATATTGTATGTCTACCGCCGGTAATATCACGGCCGGACACAAATAAAATAAATATTACAATAAAAACAGATCGTTAAAACGATAAATAATAATATAGGTAATAATATGTGTTGTTTAATGTTTATATATTATGTATCTACTGCATAATATGTGATTCTATTTTTTTATTTCACAGATGAATTTTCTAGCGTATAAGATAATGCGACCACATCGTAACAGCGCGATAACGTTGCAGATTGCATTATATGGGTACCTACAGCTATTATTCCTGCACTTGAATGCTATTATATTATAATATACGCGCGACTCTAATCTTGTATAATCAAATTACCTGGTTTGGCATAAACGCCATGTCGGTATCCTTTGTCCAAGATGAGCAGGAACAGTAGCGGGGTCCATGCTGCAGCTATAAACCGTCGCCGATCCATCCTAAAACAAAACGAAAAAATGTTTAATACATTTTAATAGGTATATAGGTAACGAAATCATTACAAAAATCACACGCACTGGCACACCTCCACACGCACGTAGGTACTCGTGGTTGCGCGCGTCCGTCATTAGCGAATAAGTTCGAAAAGAAGTATTTTTATGACTTGGTCTGCAGCGCGCAGGACCTCCTCATAATCCGACGTCGCGAGATTTTTCAACCAGCAATGTTATCGCTTTATAATATTATATACCTACAAATAATTATTATTGTTATTGCACAATTGTGTAAGTGAGACGAGGTGTTTTTTTCTTGTCGAAAAACCCCTTGAGACTGACGAGTGAAAGTCCATACCATGCGCAGTTATGCGCGTGTACGATAATAATGGCACGTGACCTTTTTGAGTGGAAGTCGCGTATAATATATTATTGACGATCATATTTTAGTATGTCATTTTTTTTAATTATTAGATAATGTGCATTTATATATTGCATTGGTACGTTTGTTATTTTTTTTGCGATGGAAATATTATATTTGCGACTCAATAAGTAATTAGAAATTGTTTATATAATACGGGATTAGAGAATACATTCTATATAACACTAATATATAATATATTATGATGACTGTCAATTCATTTGTAATTAACAATTTGGGATTGATGTATGTATACCGTCTATTATATGATCTACCTTTAGGAATCTCTTTAAATGTCCACGCTATTATCCGGTGCACATAAATTGCGTTTCGAAATCCTTTTTCCACATGAATTACGTCCCGAAGAAATTTAAACACAACAAGAATTGCGTCCCAACGTAAAAACATTATTTTCTTCCCCATTTTATACAGACTTAAGACTGTCAATAACAAATTATTATTTTCGGTAGGATAAAAAAAATGATTTCTGTCGTTATTCAATTAGGTAGTTAAGTAAATTAAATAAGTAAGTTTAAATTACAAAAAAAAAAAATTGAAATAGAAAAATTAAAAATTAAAAGACTGGTAAAAACTTGAACGATTCCTGCTTAATATAATCAAGACCGGTTAGTAGGCTATTTTTATATTTTGCCTTATTTTGTGTCCAAAAATCTTCTTTAAAGCAGATAATATTTTTAATTTATTAGGTTACCTAAGGTTGGTTTGGATCATATTGTTGGCGTAAACGTTTGACGTTTGTGTGTTCTTTTATAATTCTCTTAGTAAATCTATTAGCATAAAATAAATAGCATCAGTGATTTTAAATGAAGAAAATAAAACTTTATTTGATATAAATGGATACGAATTTCGTTAGGTACCATAAAGCATTGAATGATATTCAGCGTTAGAGTTGCTGTAAAAAACGTGTAAGTCATGTACATTCATTTAATTAAATGATAAAAATTTCATTAAATAAAACGTGCAATCAATCATAAACATAATAAAGATCCTGCTGAACTATTTAATAGACAACAACTGAGTAAAGGCTGTGGCAGAACTTAACGATAAACCGTCTAAACTTATTCATAGAGCTTTATCAAAATATATTCCAACAATGATAACTTATGATAGTTAATCCATAATAATATACATCACGCTAGGTCATCTAAAATTCCAAAACTACCAAACAATTTACCTGATTTTCAAAATATTTTATTAAAAGAAAATATATAAACTAACCAAGATAATATATCGAATACTATCGAATTAATAGTACAAACATAAACCTATTAGTATCGAGTCGGGACGGTCGGGTAGATATAATACCTATCTAAACTTCTCATTACTCTTACATTATATATACTGATTCAGGTGCCGTGGCGTACATAACTCAATAATGTACACGAACAGTCTAAAGAATCAAAAAGAATAATTTCGGCTTGAAACGCGCTGAATATATAATATTTACTGCAAACGCAATAGTGATAAATAATAATCGTAATTAGTTATACGATGCAACGAGTGTTTATGCATTCTAAATAAATGGTTATAGGTATGGTATATTGGTATGGTTAGGTATGTATAGGTAGGTACACTCGGTAATAACTATAATAATATGGGCACCTATATTATTTACTATTTAGGTTAGAGTAATGCAGTGTACATTTATAATACACACACGCGTGTGTCTTTTATTATATAATTTACGTTGAATACGTAATTCGAACGGGGCAAACATTCAATGAATAGAATATAATAATATACAAATCACTTAAAGTTTTTCAGTAATCGTGACTAAACGATAGCGTAGTAGGTATACGAGAATAACACGGCCATATGATAGTATTGTGTTTATTTTTTTTTATTAATATTTATTGTCTTTCCGTTCGTATCGGAAAAATACTTTCTCGAGTGATTTTATAAAACGTAATGCGCGTCGTACGTATATAGACATAATATACTGGGATTATAACGTCTGGTATACTTTGGTGCGTTATGTGCATTACAGTATTACATACCTATACGCATGCACTGACTACACGAGTATGGGTTGCAAGTGCAAAAAAAAGATTGAGATTTTAAGATTTTTCGTTATGAAAACGTTCGCCGCACGAAGGAGCATGCGTGCTATATAATAATAATAATAATATAATATTATATTATTATAATACTTGGAACACGACCGACTCAGATCTAATCCGATCACTGTACAACATTATTATTATTATTATTATGATCATTACCCTTATTATTTCGTCGATTATTTCTAATATTATATACATTACACCTATTATACCTTATACACTGCATCGCCATTCGCTGCATATATGCATGCGACTTCACGACGCGCTAATTATATTGTTTTATTCGACGATTTTTCACCCAACTGCAGTGTGTGCGCGCGTTTACCTAGCAAAACATATATTATAAATATGTAATACACCTAACCCTTCTTCCAAGGCCATACATCGGAATCCGATCTAACTCCGCGACCATGCCCGCGTAGGTACCAATACAATAATAATATATTACTATTTTTTTTTTATTTTTTGAAAGATATATTATAGGCGTAGAGGTATGTGTACCTATATAATACCAACAACAATATCTGTGGATAGGATTTTTTGGCCCGATACCGACCGAGCGGCGGCACGACGGTCAATCGGTATTCGGGTCAGACATCTCGAGCGTTTAGCAACTTGCCTTGGCCACCGTCACGATTCGACATTCGTATAATCGTATATAGCTATGTAAGTGTACAACACACACACACACACACACCCAATTTAATATTGTACAGATAACGACTACTGCTGCCTAACGATATACATATATGAAAACGAAAAGTGCTCGCGCCGGTCGTGGAGATAAGACGAACGTTTTTTATTCTTTTCGAGCGCGCGGCGAGCCAGAGTCCACGCAGTCCGACTTTTACGTGGTTTTAACGAGAAATCGCCAAGATCGCATCGACACGCGTAGGTATATAGGTAACTACCTACATAATTCATATTATTTCAACTTGGACCGCGTATATAGACATATACAAACTGAAAGGCCGCGATCAGCGTACGGCCGTTATGGCCCACAAGTTCCATTGAAATCAAAGATATATGTATAGGTAGGTAGGCTATACATCTTGTTTGTTAGGTACCTATACTTAGATTTGTAAAAATAATATAATATTATTGTTCAATAGTTGAGGCTATTATGTATTTTAGTCTTGTTGGTAGCACATGTACATGTGATAATAAATCGTATCAAGTAAATTATAATATTATACTGCGTGAATAACGTGCAGAGTATAATATCTGTCTAAAATTAAAAATAATTCAACAAATAACGAAATTAATATTTTTCAGACGATTCAGATACGAATAATATCAACGGCCGATCAAAAACTGCGGTTTCAACGAAAAAATGCATAATAATAATATATTAGGGTTACACTCTACACTTGTATTTTTAATATTATATTAAAATATCTGCATTTTCATATATATACGAGACAACCGTGAAACCTTTAGGTAGGTGGGTATAGGTACCTGTATATATGTACTAATTATAAATTATATATGTACAATACACGACTGTGAATCGGCAAGCGTATACATATGGTAACTTGCCAATATTTCGTATCCTGTGCTGTCTATATAATACACTTTAATATACATATTTTATAAATTATCTAATATACGTGCACATCCAAATAATAATAAACCCGTTAAACAATAGCCCGCAGTGGTTTGGCGTGCACCACTAAAAGAGGTATAATACATTATTGTAGGTATAGCTCCACACCTATAATGCACTAATAAAGCTAAAGTGTATCATTTGAATTTTGTTTTAAATTTTAATTGTCAGCATTAGTGAGTTGCTCGAGACGATAGTGATTTAAATAAATCGGATTGTATACGCGTTACGCACGAGCAACGGCGTAGGTATACAGATATAATAATATAATAAACTAATTCACCTGCAATCACCATACATATATAATAATAAACATAATATTAATATCGTAAGTACATAAATAATACTACTTTGTTATATTTGAATTTCAAATATTTAAACGCACAGCAATGAAACGACTCGCCTACGTAATGCGTTTGTGTATGATATGATGCGTTAAACTTTTAGCGTATCGCCTTCCGATTTAAAGAGGAGAATTTCCAGCGGAATCCGCAGTTAGAAGTAATTATTAATATTATCCCTATGTAGTTATGTCCAACATCCAATGTACAAAACACGACAGTCACACTATGGACTGGTCCAATGTCCAAATTTTACAGAGCCTAACAATAAATTCCACATACCTACCAGAAAATCAATGCATAACAATAAATCGATTAATACCTATCTTGTTAAAAAAATCCAAATGTAAAGATTCGATTAGAGTGTAAATAATTCAGGTAATATGTAAGATAAAATTCGTGTAGTTGATGGCTGATGCTCAAAAAATAAAGGTAATAATAATGATAAAATAAAATAAAATATATTCCTGCATATTACTGCACATATTATATTAATGTATGGTATTTAATATCGACGTCCATTATATTATTATTTACTCTGGTATAGGGTCGGATTATTATTATGACGCCATAATAATATAAGACAAGAGCTCTTTATGACTATTTATACTGTCTGCTATTGTAGCCGAATTGTAGTGAGCAATAGCTGTCGCTGCAGACCCGCCCGTTTGAATAGTATGCAAATTGTAAATATTAGAACGTGCATTATATATGCATAGAAATATAATATCAATACGACAATACGAAATGTCATGTCATCAGAAGTTCGGAACAACATAATAGCCATAATACTAGAACTAGCCATAATAGGTATTATAATATAATGCGATTAAGACCCTCTGCGGATCGACGACGACCCTTTGATTCTCGTTGACTCGCGAGAATAAGATTGATGCGGACCTCTGCTGCAGAACTTGCAAGTTCACCTCGGTATTCCTCCTTGTCTTGTTTAACTTGGACATCTATCCTGATCCATATATATTGTGGAGCCAACAAAGTGTATATTGTTCCCTAATTTGGGTTTATTTTTGTTTTACTGAGAAATCTCTATTTCTCCCGACCAATCGTACCAGAAACGCGTTTTTAAATCATCATAAAGCGTGCAAATATGTATCATATCTGCTATAGCGATGTCACCACATCGGACAGGGCCTGATTTACGATATTTGTGACGTAAACATAAGAAGGCCTCTATTAGAAATAAAACACATTAATAGATACCAATTAAAAAAGAAAAAACTTCGATATATTGTGATGATATCGATATTCGATCATTACAGCAGTCGGTGGAGGGCACACGACGTCGTAACGAGTAACGAAAAACGTCTATCAAAATGACGATTGAATTTTTTATCGGTAGGTTTCAATTTAATGACGGGATTTCCCCATAAATGAGTTTTCCACGAATCGCGTTGGTATATTATGGAACAGAACACGGTATAGTCTGGTCCGATCTCTGATATACTATGTGTCCGTCACAGAATACGGGACCGGTTGGTAACGTAACAAGTCATTATTACCACAGAATAGATAAACTACTAATATAAGTTATCTTATAAGCAACTTAAAAGTTATGTCGTTATAATAATATAATTGGAATTTATAACTCACGATTTGGTGGGCCATTTCAAAATATTGGGTCCAAAGTGACTCAAATACTCAATAATATAATCACCTTAAGTACTCGTTTTTTCTAATTTTTTATCTATTTTTTCTACTCCTAATAATTAGTAATTACCATGTACCTATAACAAAATATAATAATATATTATAATGAAAATAATAATTAATTATAAATTGTATAAAATATAGATTGTAAATAAAATAAAAATATAAACATGAACACAATATTATGTATACGTTATGATATATTGTGTTATAAGTCAAAAAATATCAGTCTTAGGTATATACATATACTAAAATATTATCTGTAATCTAAATATATTATACTACCACCTGTTTTGTCTTTTGTATTAACTTATTAGATTATTATTTATATAGTTGTGTAATTTTTGTATACATTTTAGTATGTATATACCTAAGACTTATGTTTTTTCACTTATAATTTATAGCAAAATTATATATCATGACGTATACATAATATTGTGTTCATATTTATGGGTTTTTTCTTGGTGTTTTTATTTTTTTGGGCTTTTTTTCTGTGATCTTTTTTTCCGAGATTTTTAACAGTTTTCAAAAATAAACTGTAAATTTATTAATTATTATCTATGCGTTTGCCGATTGCCATTATTATCTCTTTTTTAAGAGCTTTATTTAATATATATATTGATTATATAGGCATACTACACTTGAGCACTCCTCAAATCACGCCTACTGCGCATATTATGTTACGAAATTAAACTTCCAACATGGGCATCGTACATATAATAAATTACGAAATAATTTACTTTACCTATATATTATATACTGTTACCGATCATAAATTAATACTGTATTTAAGTCATAATAGTAATCGTTCAACATTTAAATTAAATAATAATATACAATATAAAATTAACATAACTATTTATAATTTTTCTGCATAAAATATAATGGGCCACTTGTAATATTTTATAATTCATATTTCATAACTTTCATCTATAGTAATGACTAATGAGGTTCTTAAAGTAATTTAGTCCTTAATTTAGTTATAGCCTATAGGTAATAGGTTAGTACGCAAAATATACGTGATTCATATAATTTTCTAAGAAAACAATATAGGTAATATAGTAGTAACTAGGTATATCAAGAAGACAGCAGAAAGTGACTCACGACTAATAAGCTAGTTTACAGTCATGAATGACGAACGATTTAAATTTTATGCTACAAGACACCAGTCTATAATATTATATTAATATTACATATTTGACTTATTTTTTCCGAGTTGAGAATTTTATCAATGGACAATTAAAAAAAAACAAAGGTTAGTCAGTTGTCAGTATTTAAATTATATTAATTGTCAGGTTGGTACGCATTTTAGTATAATACGTAATTTCCAAAAGTAATTTTGGTACTCAATGAATAGATTTTTTCATAAATATTCAGTACACACCTGCAATAATACTTCATAATAATATTAATAATATTAATAATAATAATAATAATAACACACGTCCTTTTTCGCTGAAAAACTCACGAGATATTATAGGTACGTTACGAGTATACCAATTAAAAATCCATAATATTTCTTGCTTCGTGTTTTGTCGTTAACGGCGGGACTACAGCCGCCGTTAATGATATTTAGATTGAAAAAAACCCCAGTCACGAACGCTGGGCGCGGAACAAGCGCGTAGAATATAAATCGAGGAAAACGTGTAGGTTTTAAGTATAATAATAATATAACGCGAGGACCGCGCACATCGCACATGCGTATGTATTATAATAAATCAACAACTGCAGGAGAACACTCAAAAACGACGATTTCCGCTGAAAAACCTCATCAGCGATCTAAGGTTTAGGTACCTATTGGCTATTATTATTATAATATACCTATATGGTTTTGAGACAAAATTATAATCAGCTCTATTTTTTTTCGAAGTATGAAAATTCAAAAGTCTAGTATGAATTAAAAAAAGATATACCTAGAAATGTGAACATATTTTTTCAAAAAAAAGTGTTTTTTTAAATGTCTTCTCTTTCCAGAAGTTTTTGACTAAAGGAGAAGACTGTATGAAAAGAAAAATGAAGCTAATTGGAGTATTGGACATATGCTAAAAGACACAAATACACAATAAGTTCATCACCATCATCATGAAAGGGAAAATAAATGGTAAAAGAACTAGAGGAAGACCACGTAAATCCTTCTTTGAAGAAATCTTCCATTGTTTGGCTTTTACTTCTTACCAACAGATAACAACTTAAGAGGATGGCATGTGATAGGTATGAATGGCTACAACGACAAGGATTGGCCTTAAGATGCTGATGAGTGATGATGTATTTGAAGAGTTAATTAGAATACGAATTTTTTTTTGTGAATTTAGTGACTAAAATAATATTTATAAATAGGCGATACCAAAAATGTTGATATTGATATTCGATACTTGAATCATTTTGATACTTCATAAATCATATTATTATATCAAGTCAACAACACGTGAACCATTATAATAATAATGTCATAAAACATCGAAATCGACACCAAAAAAAAGAGAATATCAAACACGATTCCGATATTCGATAGTCGATACTATACACATACCTACTATACTAGGATTAGTATATTCGTGAATCGAGGAAATGCCATCGCTCACGATCTCTAATAATAATAGTAATAATATTATAGATTAGTAGCATACTGCAAAGTCGTAGACGTTCGCGTGATTAATGATCAAGTCGAATCCCGGGCGCTCGGTTTCTTACCTGGAGAAACTGGTTAAGCGAGCCACGGCGTTTTTATTATTTTTTTCGTTTTCATTTTTTTATTACCGAATCGAACGCGCACCCATAACGGCGGAGCGAACGACGGTCGTCAAGATACTGGCGGTATATAATATGCAGCTGAGAGAGAAACAGATAAGGGAGACTTATATACTCTCCGAAGATCGCGTGGTTATAGATGATAATATCGCCGGGCCGACGGGGGTATACTTACCACAATATATATAAGTATATTGTATAATACCACTTAGCGTACACCTACAGGATACGCTCGAGGAAACGACGGTGATTATTATTCGCGTTTTTCATGGATGACGTGTGTACGTTGAAGCCTGCGGGGCTCCGAATGACAAACGAAAAGACTTGGTAAAACAGATCGGATTTTCCGAAAATTTTTTTCCTCTTTCATTTTTAAACCAAAACGCGATTCAACCGCACTTGGACCATGCTGTAGATTTCACGACCACAATATTATAATCTATAGAAACGATTTTAAGGACTGTTTTGAATTGCCAATCGCATATAATATAATATCAGTTAGAAATGTAGATAATTTAAGGCGAAACTTAAGTCCTGAATGATTCCGGTACAAAATATAGGAACAAAAACTAATAATTAATAATGTGGTAAATATACTCGAAGGGAGAGATGCGCTTTGATTTTCAGTCGATTGTTTCATCTTTTTTCTGTGCGTGAAAGCGAGAAAGAAAAAACCATTTCAACATTTCAGAAGTCAATGTTGAAAATGTCTATCTCTTGACTATTTCATGTGTCTTGTAACTATTATTTTGCCTATGCGTAAATCCGCCTATTAATTCTAACCAGTTTTTGTCTATTATTATTATAAGTAATTATAATAGTTACCAAAGTTTAGCTTACAGCATACCACAATTTTGATCAAAATATGTGTAGAGCCAGTTGAATAGCCTAGGTTGAAGTACCTTGTTGATAAAGTTGGTTTCTTGTGAAATAAATGGACAAAAGCTTAAGAAAATAATTTAAAAAATGAAAATTAACCATACATGTTTCATTATTGGTGGTCACAAACTCACGACCAAACTGTACTAGAGTATATTATTAGTACTATATATAAAATAAATTTATTTTAATAATGTTGTAAATTCTTTTTTAATGCAAAAAGTACTTAAATTAGTTCTATAAAATAACATATATTAATAATGTAAAACATTACTAATCAAAGTACTACAATTCAAATTAAATTTAAACATATAGAAGATTAGATTAGGTATAGGATTTGAATAACATAATATTATTATATTAACGTCTTTTATTTTTATAGTTTTAAATAATTATGATGATTATAAAATATGTACATATTTAATGGGCATATAGTATACAAACTATTATTTTGTATTTCTGTTCGTAGCAGATGATGTGAGATAGGTACACAATTCGCTTTTACTACTTATACTACTAGTGTTTTATTGTTGCTTTAATTATCGTAGCAACAATAGTGTGCCTACAACAGATCAGTGGGCGGTTTTATTTACATATTGATGAACCGTATATAGTTGCGATGTACCTACTTCGCAGTATACAGCCGGGTCGAACTGGTCGGTGGGATCTTACACGCATATAGGTATAGCGGCGCAACCGGACTGCAGCGTGTTACAGCTGCTGCTGTATCACAAGTCATAACGCGCGTGGCTCAATAAAAAAATAATTTAGTTAATAATAAACTATATATGTATAGCTATAAACGTCGTATGCTCTTGTAATGAATGTAATTTTAATTTGATCATGATCTAATCGCGCGAAACACTATAGGTAGTTCAAAACATCAGACGCGCTGTATATATAATGCGCATGCTGCGGCAGACACCTCCATAGCTTGTATAATATATAATAACTAGTTTATGATTGATATACGATGAGAACATATAATATACTGTCGGCGCGGACGTGGGATTGAGGAAAAAAATCAATGCCGCGCGCGGTAACACTAATGACGACACTAGAATCGGATGTGAAAAAAAATTTAAAAAAATACCTGTGCCGAAAGGGCTTGGCGGACCAAACTGTACCTATAATAACATTATAAGCAGTATGTATATATGCGAGTATAAGTCGACGGTTAACGTTATTTATCGAGTAGGCGGCGTTTCCTTAATAAAACGCGCTACATTATATCGGTCTGAGCTGCATGCGTGTGCATGTACCTATATAATATATAATATATACAGACAACAAATATTAATGCCACCTATATATGAATACTATATAGTCAACGATCCGTTTTTCGTTTTTGGACATAATAAAAGCGACCGGCTGAGCAACGACGCAACATATATTACGATATATTATGTATAGATATACGCTATATAATATTAGGTATATATGTATTGTAGGTATATATATTATAATACACATTTAGTCCTTATAAGGTAAACGACGTTTTTTTGTTAGAATTAATTTTGGTTTTTTTTAGAATCGTTAAAGTATAATGAACGTATTTCTATTCGTTTAAGTATGCAATATTTACGTTATATAATATACTTAATAATATACTCAGTCCCTATATATTAAGTGATCTTCGGTAAAGGTAAAAACGCACGAGTATAGAATTCTGGTCGAGGAAAAAATGGCCAGCTTAAAATATCTGAAAGTAAGAATAAAAAAAAAAGGTGGATAAACGGATGTCACTCTTCTGTACAGTAGACTACAAGTGGAACACTGTAATGGATGGTGTTAAATTTTAATTCAATGATATAATATCATAGTATAAGAAAAACGATTCTGAGCGAAAACGGTCAGTCAGCCTATGATATTGCCAAGTATATTTTATGATATTATTGTGAATAAAGTAATTTATATATAACCTATTTACGTGGATCCTTGTTTTAAATTTTCAATCCTTAGCTATAAAAGCTGAATATTTTATAAATTTTTAAGTACAAAATAATTATTAAATTTTAAATTTGATAAATTTTGTCAAAATTTGAACTTTAAATGCTTATAAAAAAAAAATTGTGCCTACCTATGTATTTTTAATATTTTTCAACAGCTATTGTAACAATATATTAGGAGCCTTGCATTAGATTTTCACGCTTTAATACCCAACAAATACAATTGTATTGATATTTATAGAAAAAAAACTAAAAAAATTGAGAACTGATAATGTCTGTAAGCAGCTTAAAAAGAGTCAAATTATTTTCAAAATTTTATCGTGTATAGGAAATGCTAATACAAATATTCAGTGAAATTTTCAAGTATCTACAGTCATTCGTTTTTTAATCACAACAAAATAAGAAAATCGTTACATGAGAAATCAAGTGAGTATCAAATGTTGTGAAAATATGAATTTCAAACGCTCATAAAAATTTAATTTGACTTTTTTGCAGACATTTTTTTTTTTGATAAAGATTATCTATCTTATGGATAATCTTGTATTACATTTTCAAATCTTAGACTGAAAAAAACAAATTTTTATGAATTCTCAACTCAAAATAATTTGCTAATTTTCGTGATTTTTTCGTATTTTGTCAATATTTGAACTTTAAATGCTTATAAATAAAAACTATGACTAAGGATTTTTAATATTTTTTATTATTATTGTAACAATATAGTAGGAGCCTTGTATTAAATTTTCAAGCTTTTTTACCCAACAAATAAATTTTATCGTTATTTGTAGAAAAAAAAACTAAAAAAAATGGAAACTGAAAATGTCCGTAAACAGCTCAAAATAAGTAAAAATATTTGGAAAATGTTATGGTGAATAGAAAATTCTAATATAAACTTTCAGTCAAAATTTCATGTATCTACGGTCATTTGTTTTAGAGTTACACCAAAAACCAAAATCGAATCAAAACAGATTTTGCGTAAAAATTTCCGTTTTTCCTTAATTTTTCTTTTGTTTTTCATGTTGCTTTTGAAAACTATTGGGAAATTTTTACCATTTATTTTACCATACATTTAAAAAAAAAATTTAAAAAAAACACATCATTGTAATTTTACAAATCAATACATTCATCGCTTCGCTCAGAATCTAATACCCACACTGCGCAAGCGATGCCCGAATACAATTCATTAAAACACGATTAACACGTGACTATTTTATGAAATTGATAAAATTTATAAAAATAAGAAAATATAAATGACAAAAATAAAAAATAAAATAACAACAACATTTGAATATTTGAACAGTTAATTATTTATTTCCGGATATTTTTACTTAAATTCTCAATCTTTCGGCGTTAGCATATACAATCGAGTTTACCAATATTATGCCTCCAATGCGTACACCTTGCGCGTCGGAAATACGCATCAGCGTAACTATAATAACTAATAAGTGTCGGCGGGACCTCGTTAAAACTTGAAGGACGACAATGGTTCGTCTCAGGTGTCAGCACTAAATATGAACCGAACGCTATAATCTGCACGATTACAAAAATATATCATATAATATCGAATAAACCATAATTTTTTATTATTTTTTTGTCTGTCAGAAATATAACCGTAGGTACCCGTTTTGTTGTTTTTTTTATCTACCTATAATTCAAGTCCCTCGTGAAATCGGTAATGTGCTGCATAATCTGTTACCACGAAATGGTCCATTATACTATTGTGCCGTAAACGCGAACATAAATATTTATCGAAATAAGACTGTCTTTTATAAAATTCGTGACGCGTGTGAATATGATAATAATTCGGAAGAGTAAAGGCGCACACGCGCGTACTGACGTAATGGCGACATGCATTATGACGTGTATTATCGCAATCAAGTACCTACATATATTATATAGGTACGACTGTCCTCTGCCCATCATCACGGTCTATATTAATATATTTTTTCGGCGTGTGTGCAAAATTAATTAGCATACCAGCGCGTCCGGTGACGAACAAAATGCGAATAGGGCAATATATATTATGAGCATATGACACACCAGTGCAGATCCTGACGTATATAGGTATATATAGGTACCTATATACGGCTATACCTGTATGTACCTATTACGTATTCAGACGTGCGACGATTGGAGTTTCCGCCCGCCGCCGTAACGGTGCTAATTGAACGAGGAAAAACAACACGGTATCTAGGTATAATTGTATAAATGTATAATGTATAAATGTATATAGAAACAGAATACACTATACCTATAGTTTATACGTATATTATACACTATATAGCATGGTATAATATATATAATGCAACGCCTAAACATTACGGAAAACTACGGAACCGAATCTATCGCGGCTGACCATTACGCGAACCGTTATAAATTTTATTAAATAGGTAACCATTTGTTGGCGCGTATATACCTACTATACCGGGAGCGGTTAAAAACAAAAAAAAATGTTTAAAAACCTCACGCGCTGCACCAAAACGGTTTTTGTCGCGCATATTTTTGGGGTGTTTGGTCAGTGGTCGCCGTGCTGCACCAAAGCGGAAGAACAAACACGGCCGTGGGAGATAAATTGTAAATATAAAAAAGCCACGCAGATTCAAAGAGGCGGAATGATTTGCGGTTTTCGTCCGTATATATATGAATATTATATTGTACATAGAGATATATATTGTATACGACCGCGTCGCCGCAGCCACAGCTCACACGTAGTCGGTCGTCGATGGATACGTCGCGGCCTTACCTAACTTGGAATGCGTTTATTCATCACGCATGATAGCCGAAATCCATTCGTTATATTATGTTCACATATTATAGGTACACTGCAGGTGTGTATACTGTAGATATATAGATATACTTCAAAATCGTGTTTATATTAATAATAAAAATAATAATACAAGTACAACGCATGTTAATAATGTTTTGAGTATGTTTATTATATTAAACTAATATAGAATATGCACACTACATAACACACACACATATATAATAGGTATCTATATATAATATATTACATAATATATCTAATGAACCTTACGCGCTTACATTTTTCAACCATTGATTATCGTCGGACATTCGAAAATCGAAAAGAAAAGAAAATAATATTTAATCAACCGAATGTCTGGTAATGCGACTGAACGTTTATTCAAATCGTTTAATTTTTTACACCATCCCGCTCTAAGGGCCCGTATTATAATAGTCGATCTCAGATTAAACCGCGGAATTCGGCCGGTAAAATCAGTATCTATTAAATAATTTTCCAATAATATTTTGCTGGAATTTGTCGAGTATAATAAACAGTCAACAGATTGGCGTCAAGTAAGAATCATTATTTAACAATTATTTAATCTGTATTTTAGCCTACTTTCTAGGCACGTATACAAAAAAAAATTCAGAGGAGGGGGGGCATAGATGATTGACATAAATAAATTACACAACTATAAATTTTTTTTGAGGGTAGGGGGGGTTGGTTTAAACCCCCAAACCCTCCCCCCTTATACGTGACTGCTACTTTCTTATATATTTTTTATTATTTTTTTATGCATTACCAAAAATTGTAAACCATTTGACTATTTGAATGTTGAAGTTTTTTGAAGAATTTTGAAATTTTGAAATTTGAAGTTTAGAAGAATCTTTAAATACCTGTTTTTGTATAAAAAATTCAAATATTTTTATTTAAATCTTTATCGTCTTTGTGTTAGTTTTGAATACTTTATTATTTCTACTCAGAAATAAAACCATTGAAATCTTGTCATAATATAATTGTTATAGCCTCTTAAAATAATCTCGAAACGCCATCATTGATTATTTTCGCCGAAATTAAGCCTATATACATTTTTTTCTTGAATTTACAACTAAAAACATTGTTATTAATGTCTATCGCATACGAGTTTTGTACTTAGTGAATAGGCTACTCGTGGGCATATTGTATAGATTCTAACGAAGAAATATAAAAAAAATATATCATACATATTATATTCTACGAATTTTTATAAATATAAGTATATTTTACGATATTTTTCCGAACATATTTTATACAATTTGTTATTTTATAGCTATCTCATCATACCTGTTAGGTATACAATATAATATAAATACAGTTTAAATGAGTCACTACTCACTATAACTTCAATGATTGAGTTTATAAACATTAAAGAAAAAATAATAGGTATCTATTGATAATAAAGTTAAAAAAAATATTTGAAAATTATTTGTATTTAAATTTTAAATACCTACTTTTAAAGTTGATGTCTTTGTATCTATATTTCAGTATAAATTAAAAGTATTTGCACACAACTATTATGAAAGGACTGCAAACGAACGTCCACATTCATCGACTAGTCATCGTATACTGTAATCCTTGATCCTTTTATACCTTGTATAATAATATAATATGCGTATGAATACTGCTTGAAATGTGAATTATAAATTTTCCTCTAATATACGTAGGTATATTATACAGCAGCAGCTGGTATACTGCTGTGGTTGAGAATTAAATCATTATATAGCAGCCATTAGGTATGCCTATATGTGTATGTATTCATTATATTATTATTACGCTCGTGGTACAGGTGTTATAAATTAATTTTTTTATACACATTTTTATTATATATTAAAAATTCAGATTCACTGTGACAAATTGCTCTGACCACCGTCATTCCATAAAAATAAAACAGATATTTGTTCTGTTACATATAATATATTGTCCATTTTTGTATTACACATACTAACGATACGGTCATACAGGGTGGCCGGTGATGTCTTCCCGTCCTACTATACAGTGTTATTACTTATTATTATATATAGCCATACTTGAAAACAATACGGCTATGAAGAAAAGTAAAAATATTTACTATAATTATACGTAACGAGTAATGTTATCCATTTAAGGACGACCAGCTGTAACTCAGCCAGTAGGAATTGATCTTTATATATTGTTATTACGTCTTTTGTCTTTATATTTATTGGTTCCTACTTCCTATATGTAGATAGCTAATTGGTTATTATTTATTATTATACAAATAATTATTGTTTCCATAAAATTAAAAAAAAAAACTAATAACCCAATAGATAAATATTTTAATACGTCTTTTTAATACAGTCACTAATAAATATTAATTCAACCTATAAAATATTCAAAATATTGTATTATAAAATTAGTGTCACATGGGTTGCCCGGGCACTCTGATGAGTGGTGGTATTGCATGAGCCTATTATTTGATATATCAAATAATATCCGTCGAAATACGACTTTGTGATGATTATAGATTAAGTATAAGTAAATCAGCCCGAACTGACGTCGTCGGTATAAAGACATGTTAGAGAAAATAATCACTCCGAAAGCTAATCGTCTTAATGCCTAAACACTCTGAAGCCAACCACCATAAGAGGCGTAATTGCCAACGGGGAATTTGTATATTATATAATATATATATATATACTTTAATACATGTAGAAGTTTCGTCGGCAACTTCGTCGGTTAAAACAGAAAATGAGTAAATTGTGGTAATACGTATAATATGGTACACCTACCTATAAATATATTACAATATTATAATTTACAGTTCCACATGAAAAGCCATAGTTAAATACATATATATCTATAGATGTTGTTTTTCGTAATTATTTATTTATTCCCATTTCGATATAAAATAATAATTTAGTTTAGATTTTTCATTTCAGAGCTTCAGACGCATCAATAATTTCGAACCTTATAAATCTTACATTTCCTATGTTCTTTTACGGATATTGGCACATATTATACAATTGGGTAATATGCAATATATATAATATTATTCATACATATATTATACAAGCACCTATGAAAGTATATGGTGTTAATATAATAATATATATAATATATAGTACACACACAACATATATTATATACGTGTGAAAGAATAAGTATGCTATTCCTTCATTAAGATGTAGGACGATTGTTCCCCGTAATAATTGTATGCATGGACAATAATATTGGTCCACGACCAATTTATTTTTTCCGTGATATTCTCTGTCACCCAGAGCAATAAAATACATAGGTAATATTTATCAAGGAAAGTATTGATCGAGATACTAAGATATGAAGTGTTGTATAGTCGGTGTAGGTACCACTGAAGAATGTAGTTCATGGTATAGGTTAACGCATAAACAGTTAATAGGTAGGAGTAATTTATAGTATAGTTATAATTTATTTTATAACCGACCAAAATTCGTATATTATATTCTTATCTTATATTGAAAAATGTGGCTCAACTGCTAATACACCGTATTACTGAGTATTAGTGACATTACAATTATACTTCACCTCGATTGTGGAAATTTAAATATTGGTCGCGCTAAGACAGAGCTGGAAACGGTGTAGGTATTATATGCTTATCGAATTGTTTTCTGCGTGTATATTGAGAAAACACGGAAGAATTTAAATGACAATTCGCCATGGCCTTCATACGCTATACACATTAATATTGCAGGGTATATTATATCGATGCTGTTGTCTTAATAATATTCAGTTTTTTACCGATATAAAAATATGTACTTTTCTGCAGTTATCACCGTTTGTAGGACGTGCACGGTGCACTATCCCGTATGTATTACAGCGATGTATAATGTATGTATTTTAATTTTATTAACATTTTCATTTCTCTGTGCTTATCTCGTACACACGTACAACGACTATAATAATAATACGCAAGCGCACGGTTGTGTGTGTGTGTGTGTGAGTGTAATGTGTGCAATGGGAGGCGGCTTTCACAAAAACCGGTTGCTTCGTACGCTGTGGAAGAGATTCCGTTTCCCGGTGCCTATACGACATTCCACCGCGAAGATTCAGTCACGGACATCAGAATGATGCGCGTTTAAGACAACGAAATAAGATGTGATCGAAACTAATTAAGATATTCTCTTGTGGGGTTCACCATACGGTTTTCGTCTAGTACTTGCTTGGAAAAAAAATGTTTTTTTCTTTTCTGTTCACATTTCATACTTTTATCTACTTTAGTTAATTATAGGTATATAGGTACTCAAATACGCGTATTTTAATATAAAAATGTATTTATGTTAAAAATAGGCAGTACTACGTTGTAACCTGACGTTTATGTTTTATATTACTATAATATTATAATATCGTACTAGGATGTATACTCAAAATAATGCAAAATTACTAGTGGAATGAATGGTCGACGTTTTTTTCGTATTATCCATTTTAGTAGATATAAAGACGTTTCTCCGTATAAACTGAGGGCGCCCATAATATTCAAACGTGATGAAAAAATTTACACTTTTCAAGTCACTATATATTATTATAAACTATAAAGGTACGCTCTGTAAGCGCGGTGCTATAGATTTTTTTCTACAACAATTTGGTTGTATCCTGTCAGACTCGTCAGATACGATCGTAGTAACCGTGTAGTTAATATAATATATAACATATAATAATAATATAATATAAACACGGTTTGATGCGTCCTATCATACCGAAATGTAATCGTATAATCTTCAGTCAGTGCAATGACCATCACTCGATTTACGATGACCGACGGTTAAAAAGGTGTAGGTACCGCCTATAACTATATTATATAATACGTTTGTAGTAAAAATTTACATTTCGGCAATACAATAATTTATATGGTCGATTGTTGCAGCAGAGGTAAAATGACAGAACTCAACAAAATTCAAGTACCTACGACCTATCTATGTATATAAACTATATAATATACGTATATTATGGTATGAGTATAGGAGCATAGTGCGTTAGACTATTATCGTATGACTTTTATAACGTTTTCTTGTTCTTCTGAATGATTTGCAGACGTATAATTATTTATTTTCCTGTTTTCACTTCCTTAAATGTCGACCCACAAAAATGAAATTTTTGTTACATACTCGTATATTGTATTATATTGTGTACTTACGTACGAATTGAAGTAAAGTAAATTTAGTGTTTTTTTTTTTTTTTAATTGAAAACAGTTGTACGGTGGAATCGCGAAAACCAAGTTACGGACAACACTAATAATATAAGTATCAGGAAGGTCGTATAGGTATATAATATATATTATGATTATAGAACCTGAGAAAAATAGACCATATTTTTATGATCCGAACATGACTAAAATAAATGTATAATTGGGCGGATAACTTTCGTAGACTCTATGTTTTTGTTTTATGTGTATATATGGTAATGCGTTTGTCCTCGTCGTCCCTAATAAACGAACATCCAAGCATTGTATACCCCCGAGTATATATTTAAATGAGTTAAAATGTGGAAATATCTTCATTACGTTGTATTCAAGGACGTGACTTTATTATTATTATAATTTTTTTTTTTAATGAAACTTCTTTATTTCTTATATACCTACCTACCTATAGATACTTATACGACGACGTCTGGACGCAATGAAGCACGTCTTTACGCATACGCATTATAATACAGTCAGTGTCCAGTAGGTCCTATAGGGTATGTTGAACCATAAAAGTCATACACGATCGCTCTTGTGAGAAGAAGTTGACGGAGTTGAGGGGCGTGTGCGTTCTGTGTGTGTATAAAATACAGTTTGTATAATATATTGCATAACACACGTGTATCATGTTATTCATATTACGAGCAAACTAAGTTAAGCCAATCTACTATATACTTACCATTTACAAATATAGCACTATAATAATAGATTTAAATAATATATAATATTTTTTGTAAAATTATATACAACGTTTATGTATATATTGGTGCATGTGCAGTACTTTCATTTTATCAGAAACATTTTTCCACAGAAACGCAATAGGTGTACGATCGTGAATGCAGCATATTATATTCATAACGTGCATAGGTATATAGATAGAAATATACTAGAAACATTGTTTTTGTGGTAGTTAAATAAAAATAATAATAATTCTTATTATTTTTTAATATCATATAACTATATTATAATAAACGTCATTTAATACATCATTCACCGCTATATTGTTTTTTTGAATCTGATTCAAATTTGTTTTGACAAAATTCACGTAACTTACTCAAAACAGGAAAATATATAATAATGTATGTTGCAACTATATAGTTGAAATCATTATTTATGGCGTAGGTACCGACCTATTTCGTTCAACAATACACTAACTATAATATTTTTGATTAAATTTGTAGGTACTATGATACGTCAGTTCGCACTTTTTCTATGAAACAATTTGAAACGTTAACGGTTTTTTTAACCAAATTACCAAATAGCTGAGTCCAGAAACTTGAAATTGTGTCCTTGTGTTCCCTCTATAATTTAGGAAAGAACTAATAAGTGATTTTCAGGAATCCAACCCCCACAAGAGATAGAAAGGGGGTTTAAATTATAGTAGATAGTAAAAATGGTATAATCATTGTTTTTTTAAACTTCAATCACAGGTCAGCTAGACCCTAAGCTATTATAGATCATGATTTATTACAATGTACGTCATTGTTTACAGTTAAGGTATTATATTTGGTTAAACACTATTTATGTATTGTTGAATAAGTATACTAAATGTCAATTTTTTAATATCTTATAAAATTCAACTATGGTTTTTTTAGATTTATATTTGTCTATTATGTACAAAATAACGATATCAGTCATCATAGTTTTATTCTCTTTGTTCTGAAAACAAAATGTATGTATTTTATGTTTTGTTAATGATGATTATAGGATGAATACAATATTATGTTTTAAACAAATACAATGCTTGGCCATAAATATATTTGTTTAAAGGAAATATTTAAGTAAAACCTTGATCCTGTATACTTTAGTTTGTCGAAAGATATTTATCTATTCCTTAATTGTGGCTACTAGGCACTTATAAACACATTTTACTGAAATAAAATATGTTCAGTTCAAAAAAACATATTTAACAAATTATTATTAGTTTTTGGCATATTAGGCATTTATGCGGTGAATACATTCGACAGGTAATTTAATACTAATGTAATTTTGCTTTGAATACAAAGTAATGCGCACAATGAGTAGTAGGAACATAATAAGTATAAAATATGTGCATTAGGTTCTACTTTTTTCTTTAATTCCTAATTATATATATTTTTTAATGAATATCCTTAGTTAAAAACCATCAAAATTAAAAATATTTCTTTTTATAATATATAATATATTCTTTTTACATATACATATATGTATTTTACTTATTGATTGTGTATAATTTACAGTGTTGAAATATTTTACTTCAGATCGTCCAGATAGATTTTGAGATCTTGAGCTATACCTATATTCGCTACCTATATACATTGTTTTTTTTTTAATATATACCAATATTTTATTATATTGTTATAAACGCAAGGGAATTCTGATGTACAAATTTATATAACTATATACACTCTATGTTATATACACGTCTCATTTTATTTTTAGGAAGATAAAAAATGCCTAATTATTATGTTTAAATATATTAAGTAGCTATGTAACAGAACGTTCTAGTTAATTTTTACAAATACAATATATTATAGGGGGAGGGAGTGGCCGAGCGGACTAAGGCGTCGGTTTCGACGCACACCGGCGCTGGTTCGATACCTCGGTCGCGGGCGGCATTTTTCTTCAGTCACGGTGTCCGGAGAACAAGTGCCGCCATCCCCCACCCGGGCATGGCAGATATCTACGGGTGCCCAAGTTAAAAAAAAAAATTCTGCCAAAATAAACACACACGTGTAAACAAATCTACAGTACCTTCCCTTACAGTACCACAGGCTAATAACCTAGTAATTGAAGCCTTAACCCTAATAAAAAAAAAAAATAATAAATATATTATACTAATACTATAGTATACTATCGTCTATCAGTAATATAATATTATATAAAAACCAATAAACCGAACAAATTTAACTAGTATAGACGAAAAGACGAAACTTTCTTTACGGAATAATAGTTTATTACTATTACACCTTATTACTAATTAGTTAGGTATATTATGTACAATAAAAGATATTTTTGTTTGAAATGTTCGAATTTCTTAAAAAATACCTTGTCATAGAATATAGATAACTTATAAAGAAAAAATAACACCATTATAAACGTAGGTATTGTATAGCGACTAGGTATTATTTATTATACGCATATAAAATATTAATATTTAATAACTTGCCCAGTTCGTATATAAATAAATGCCTAGGTACGATTTATAGTTGGAATCGACACAAGAAAGTCGTCTCGCAACCGAGCGTCGTCGTTATCGCGGGTTTAAACTTAAAAGTACCTATGTCGAGCTATGTAATATGCAAGTATGTAAACGGGAAATATTCAATAAGATTGAGCACGATTAATGTCCATTTACAGAAGGATTCCTGAACGTTGTAGAAAAATTAAAGTCAAGATACCGATTTCTCTTCGACCTTGGGCTTTCAACCACCACCAGTGCAGTGGGTCACGATTTAAATGCTTGTTTGAATGCGTTTTCTCTGCAAAGCCAATACTGCAGTGGCCAGTGATCGAGGCTCTAATTTTGGGAAAATAAAAATTGTATGACGTATAAAACAACTGGTATGTTATAATGTGTATATAATTATATACATTTGTATAATACTACTATAGCGGGTGCTTACTTAACTTAATATATATCACAATCACAATATAATATATTTGTCTAATTCACGAACACTCAGGTGTCAGCAGGTGCCTTCTAATATTAATATAACGGTAACTGATAAATATTTAATCAATTAATCAATGATAACTAATTTTAAATCGTGTTTCAAGTCATGAAACCTTAAAACATATGTATATAGCTTAAATTATTATCAGCACCGATCATTTTGATTTGGTATTTTGATCTTTGATCAATTTTATGGATAAAAAATGTTGGTATTTTAAGAGCAATCGTCCTACAAAATTCGTAACACGATCAAAAATTACCATCAAAATATTGTGTAGGTACCTATTTGTGTTATATTTTTACAACTCTAATCGATATATTATAATTAACACGTGATGCTTTCGGTGTGCGCAATCAAACGATTTTTGTCGATTGGTTTTACGAAAGAGAAAAATCATCGTCAAGAGTGCCGGGGCGAGTGCGTAATGATTGAGACGGTAATCGGTAATACAATTATAATTATCGATCGACAAATTTTCCAATCCCAAAAACCGGTAAAATCAACGCTAATATTTTGATAGTACCTATATTATTATAATAAAAAACTCTTTCTCTATATCTCTCTCGCTTTACAGTGCTGACCGCTGACGACGATGTTTAAACGACCGTTTACGCACGCGAGAGAAACCGTGTGCGAACACCGCGTCGCGTCGTAGGTCTACGGACAAATGAGTCGACGGCGCACAGCCAATTAATAACGCGCTCGTACGATATAACATACACTCTCCGGCAGCTAGACGGGTACGGGCGGGCGGGCGGTCGACCCACATTCGCACCTCACGTGGTCCATCCGTCTTCCGATCACACGAGAAACGTGTCTCAAACACGTACTCTCTCGCCCAACCGAGTTCTCGGCAAACGCATATATGATACAAAACACTCTGTATCACAATTGTAATATTATTCTCGTAGAAGTGTTACGATACTGAACACAAATGAAATCGTTCAACCGAATGCTGATTGAGAGGGCTAATTACACATGAATCTTGATTCCAAACGTAGTATAGCTGTGACATAGGGAGGTGTGCATTTTGTGCCTTACGAAGAATTGAGGCCGCGTAATTTGGTAGATGATGATGACATTTTTAGATGATTATCATTATTATCGTTTGGCATTTACGTACCAAATAGAAATCTGGAGTAGAAATTAAGTGACTTCCAAAACCCAAAAGGTCGTAGCTAATTAATCATAGTCATTGACCATGATGCATATGAAGTCGTATCAATGTATATAATATTATATCATACATACAGTATATTTGACGATCGCCATACCAATATTAAAAAATTTGTGAGAAGGATTCGGAGACCGGAGACCATGGATCTTCCAGATACGGCATTTCTGCACTCGTCGTATTCTCGTATACAAGTGACAAATGTTGTACCTACGACATATGTCGCTAGGAAGTTTCTGTCGATTTCGTAATAACTAATAATAGTAATAACAATCGACGCATACAACAAGACAATAATAATAAAGTCGTCGAAATGCGTCACCGGTTATTATATAGGTAGGTAAATACAACTGCACACGTATGGGCATATACACCGTAATTCATTATTTATTAAATATTGTTACGCGGAAGAGTTGTGTACGAATAATAAATATATTATCGTTATTACAATGACACCGTAGCCGTCGGTGACTCGATTACGTCGAGTGCACGGACAATAATAATAATTATAAGCAGGAACGAAAAAAACAATCCAAACAAACTCATCGCGCATCTACGCTCGACGAGTCCGACCGTCGAATACGTGCAGTGTACATTAATGAATTGTATATTTTTTTACCGTATACGTGTGCGATTTACCATTCCAAGAATCCGATGAACTCCAATGACCACACTTTAAACATGGGCGTAATAATAATGACGATAATGATTAAAATAATAATAATAATAACAACAATTTATTATTATTATTAACAGTGCCACAGTGGTACGTCAATAATAATATATAAACGAAAACGTATGATAATATTATATATATTATACTTTTGTTTGGTTTCTCGACACGGTTGCCACGAAATAGCGCAATGTCTCCGAATTTTTATACCATATCACTTCGTGCCGTTAGTAAAGTATTTTTCGTTTGTTTCGACCGCCGGATTGACTACCTACTTTTACTCGTCGAGAATAACAACGAATAAAAAAAAATAAAACTACACACTCAAACGAACGTTTTTATAAACGAATTTATTTGTATTTTCGTGGAAATAATATTCGACATAACATCAAATCGCACGTTTAGGGTTTTCATTCAATCCAGATAAATTCAGAACTTCAGAGTAATAATATAAGACATATTAAAAACGAGACATTACAGCTGCAGCTGCAGTTCTAAAGCCGGGGGCCATAAAAGCACCTGCAAAATAAAATTGACGAAATATTGTTATCAAAATATTGTATACATATACGATATACTATTGGCCGATTTTAACTTTTCAACAAATCAAATGCGTCAATGACAACGATTTCAAACTGTATACATTGCAAAATTTAGTTGATATGTATTACTATATACAGGCACTATACCTACGACGAAATAAAAACAAGATCAGATCCGAAAAAAATAAAGGCGTATATATAGATTATAGATACACACAGCGCAGCGTAGTATTCGGTTTCAGATTGATGTTTGAAAAATAACGAGAAACCGTACATTATCGTTCCGCACGATGATAAGTGATAACACTGATAATAATAACTATATAGATACTTCCACTGACCGTACACATAATATAATACATATAATAATAATATATAGGTGTAATGTGCAGATCAAGTCTCTAAGCCAAGGTCAAACTCGCGTGTAATCCAATACGTGTAACAATACATATAAGATGTATATAATATATTATAAGAGGTATATCCGTTGTATTGTTTTTTACAGTTTATCCCGATAGTGTATCGTTGGTATAATATACGCGGCATACAAATAAGAAAACGGTTTTGCAACATTGTCCTCGATTTGTGTTCGTCCCGGGGCCAAGGTTTCCCAAGTGGCGAGTTGGGACAAAATGTGTATCATTACGACCGTTATCACTAGACAATGTACAATCGTTATACGATTTCATAACGCGGCTTCGAGCAAATGTAATTTTACTCGCTTTGCACAATACAAATTAAGCTGACAATAACACACACTAATCGATAATTGAAATTTATCTATCTCCGCTGCACAGAACAGGGTTGAGTGCACAAGTTCTGTATACTTTACCACTTCGCCGTACCCACTTGACCGACATTTTTAAAGACACAATAGGAACCCATAATACCAATTCGATGCAAAATTACTATATTTTTATTTGCAAATTGTTAATTGGATACGGACAAGTATAATATTTAAACCGATAAAAATTATTTAGAAAATTTATTTACAACGCGTCATAACACTTTTATCAAAACCAGTTTAAAATTCGTTTATTTAAGACTTTTTATTTTTTTTTTTTGTAGTTGGACGGTCAGTTGATATAATGTAAATTATAATTTATACCTAAGTAATGCGAGTAATATAAATAGTCTATAATAAACTATATTTACTCTGAAGCGGATAATTATTCCACCAGCTTTCTAAAATATTCGATAAATTAAAATTTACCTTTATAATGAAACATAAATGAAACCATCTTCAAGCTGATACAATATACAGATACTATTAAACTATTCTGATCTATTCCTACTTTGTAATAATAAATGATCAACTGAAAAAAATTTAATCAAATACAAATAATACAACAAGTGTATTGTGACCATAGCATAAATTTGTTTCGTGACTATTTAAATAGTCATTTAAAATACATTTAATTGTCATGGATTTTACCGATTTGTTAATGTTCCGACTTCTAATAGGTCAGGTCTAACCACCAATGTTCCAAACGCTATTATATCTAAATTACTCTGTATATTATAGTCTATACAGGGTATAACAAAAATAACTGATAGATTTAGTTAACTAATTTTCTAATACCTTTAATTCTAATCAATTTTGGAACATTTTTTTTTAACGTAACTCATATGAGAGTTGTTAAATATACCTATATTAAACAAAATTAATAAGAACAAAGGTTAGTAAAAGTTGGTATTTTATTTCTTTTACAGCCTGTACCTACACATATTTGGCCAACTTGTATTGCATTTTAGATTCTGAGCGATGAATGTATTGATTTTACAAGGTTTTTTTTTTTTTTATTTATATTTTTGTCTCTGTCATCACTTTTTAGGAAAGTAAAAATGCTTAGATTTGAAAAAAATGTCTACAAGAAAGTCAAATTAAATTTTTATGAGCGTTTGAAATTCATATTTTTACAACATTTGATACTCACTTGATTTTTCATATAACGATTTTCTTATTTTGTTGTGATTAAAAAACGAATGACTGTAGATACTTGAAAATTTTACTGAATGTTAATATTAGCATTTTCTATACACGATAAAATGTTGAAAATAATTTGACTCTTTTTGAGTTGTTTACAAACATAGTCAGTTTTCAATTTTTTTATTTTTTAAACTACGGTAAAAAAGCATAAAAAATTAATGCAAAGCTCCTGATATATTGTTACAATAGAAGTTGAAAAATATTAAAAATGCATAGGCACAATTATTTTTTATAAGCATTTAAAGTTCAAATTTCCACACAATTTCTCAAATTTAAAATTTAATAATTATTTTGTAGTTAAAAATTTATAAAATGTTCAACTTTTATAGCTAAAGATTGAAAATTTAAAACAAGGTTCCACGTAAATAAGTTATGTATAAATTACTTTATTCACAATAATATCATCAAATATACTTAGTAATATCATAAGCTGACTGACCGTTTTCGCTCAGAATCGTTTTCTTATACAATGATATTATATCATTGAATTCAAATTTAACACCTTCTATTACAGTGAACTACTTGTAACCTTCTGTACAGCATATCGACACCCACTTGCCAACCTCTTCAATTCTAAATTCCTAAAATTGTAACCATAAAATGTAATTTATTTGTATAAAATCCAATTTTATGATTTTCATGATGACGAATAGTAAATTTATTAGTTTTTTTTATCTAGTTTGTCTTCCATCCACGTTTGGTTATATACTGATTTCTACTTTAAAATCAAGTTTAGTTTCATTGATGTTAATAACATGTTATGTGGGTACTTTATTAATTGTCATTCACAATGCTTTATGAAAATATCATCTCCGAGGATATGTGTCAGAGCGCACGCCCTTTAAATGTTTACTAGTTGTTAGTAATGTGAAGCTGTTAGATACATTGTAAACTTGTAAATACACCTTGTATATTGTCATTAAAATTATTTAATTATTACATTGTCATTGATTAGCGACTCACGAGTCACGTTATGTCATTTTGGTTACACACCGACTACATTATATATAGGTACAAACTACAAATACGAACTTTTAGATACTTAGTTTTACAACTGGTATACTGGATACAATTTGTAGTTTGTATAATGACATGCATTATTGAAGTACATATTGAATTAAAGAAATTATGGCAAAAGAATTTCAAAGTCACCCGTATACGAAGATATTGTGAGGTCGATATTATTATATTGTTTATCCATATGTCACATAACGTCTATAAAATAATAATTGACGACGTACTCTCATTTGACCTATGCCTATATTTTGTCGTACAGATTTTGTTAACACATTATCACAATTTATCAAGATGGTATAGCCCGTGGTGGATAATGCTATACCATTAAAAATTCGAAATTGTCGTGTACCTCGTTGTTCGAGTATAGTGGTCGACGAAATGATTGAGCATATTAAATATCTCTGATGAAAAAAAAATGGAAATAAAAAATATATATTATATTTGCACCCGGGAGGCGCACTTTCTCTTAATTGATTATTCGGATCACACATGAGCGAAAGATTGAATCAGTAGACTATACGACGTATAATAATATGATGCTTATATTATATTATATTATATACACACGCTGTATACAGTCACCGCCGAGTTGGTTTTCGTGTCAATCGAATCTTTACGTAATACATATGGCATATCCTATCATCATATACCTACATACGTATCAGGAATATAAGCGTAAGCCGTTTTTTACAGCCGTCACCCAAAGGTGTGTCGGAAGCTGTATATGTATAGTATCTATACCTAGATAGACGCAGAACCGGTTGACATTCGGGTTTTAGGAGTTGACTCTACCGTAATACTTATATTAATATATATGGTCCGTATATAAATCGGTTGTTGACAAAATGCATTTACTGTGACATGTATAATATATATATATATATATCTATATATATATATATATACGATATAAACATGACTTACGTTGTTTACTGCACGTAGGCAGGTACGCGATATTATGTATATATAAATAGTATAGTATAGTCGTATAGTATAGTATAGTATAGTATAACCTACACCTAGGTATTATTAACCTATACATACATACAGTATACATATTGGTCACTATATCTAAATGTGTAATGTGTGTACGGTGAATACGAGTTTTGACAAGTCGGTGCGATTAATATACACTTAATGAATATTATATATTTATGTATACGACGCGCGGCACGTAGTCGGCTTATAATTTTTATATACAATGTAATATGTATTTAGTTAAACAAAAAAACCGTGGACCATTAGGATGTGGGGACGAAAATCTTTTACAAATATATTTAGGATCAAGTGTCGACGAAAATTTTAAATTTACATACAGTGTGGTATATTTATTGTATGTCATACACTCACTCTTCTCCCCAATTCCCACGCCATGTCAAAATTATCAAATATTATATATTTTTACTTCGTCATAAACTTTAGTTAACATTTACTGAGTTTTACTGTACTTGGGCATTGGGATTCACAGTGCTAGCATACGTCTTTTCAGAGTTTATAATATTCTATATTCAAGTCACAATAGGATCTTTTTATAAATAAACAAAACTTAATAGGATTGACCACTAGGTAATGACATAAAAGTATTAGGTGTCTTACCTAAAAAAAAGGTAATAACTAGGGTAATTATAGCGTATGATGCAAAATCAAATTACACTAAGAAATCATTTGATTCGGTTAGGTAAAAAATCGAGGGTTATCTTGAACCTACTTTTTTTTAATTCGATGTCAATTAACATTAAAAATATAAGTTTTGTAACACAAGGAATTTTAAAAAGTCGAGTATAAATAAAAATATTGTTAATCGGGTAATTACGTTATTAGACATTTGTTTGTTTGTAGGTATATAATATTTAATAAGGTATAAACAATTACTTAATTTTAAAAATTGTGTTTTATATGTCTTCTTAATATTATCATTTGAATTGAATTAAATTAAATTAAACGATTTAAAAAGTAAAATTGTAACTGTCTACCATCACCACGAACTAACTTAAAAGTGGTTGATATTATTATGAATCATTCAATTATTATAAGTATGATTTAATTATAAATACATGAAAATAAAACACAATATGCGGTCTATATAGTCTTTGGTACTCTTATACTATGAGCCTCCATACGCGTATCGACGAAACCGCAAACGCGACGGCTGCAGCAGCTCTGCAACTGCACAGATTCGTGTCGAGTAATGTGGGACGTGGTCGGCTGTACTGAAAATATAAATGTCGATCTATATATCGACACGGTCGACTCCATTGGTATACAACAGGCCCCCGACTGCACTCGTAATTTAATATGACTATCAGTCCATCGTAGGTTATTAGCGGTACGTGCAATGTTATTTTATAAACGCTCGTACGTTCGCCGCGGTGTATACCTATGCGGCGATCGTAAAAGGACACTGCGCTATAACGGTTTATCCGAATGCAAATGTATAGTCCATTAATTATACCTTTGCCGTGCCTGCATTATACGATTACTATCAATTATCATCGTCATTATAATATATATGCAGAATTAACAACGATAATAACACGTAAGAACGAACACGCAGCAGTGTGTCTGGCACATGTAGTGTGAGAGAGAGAGAGAGAGAGAGAGAGAGAGAAAGAGAGAGTGAGAGAGAGTGACTGAGAGAGACTGAGAGGGAGTGAGAGAGAACGAAAGATTTATGCAGTATAGTGTCGCCGCCCGTATAAATGTAATAATATTATTATAATTGAGCTGAAATGGGAGGTGCCCCGTCCGTTTCGATTGAATTGAATATTTAAATCATAACTTTCCGCGCCCTCGTCCGAGTGAAAACCATCTATTGTGAGGGCTGCAGTACGCCGCCGCTACCAATATACCATATACGTAGCCGCCGTCGAATGGAAACAAACAATAATAATAATCATTATTAATATACATAAATACATAATGTATATAAATTGTATACACAGCGTGTCGTTTTAGCCGAATCCGGTGAAACACAACGACGGCCGAATGTCCGCAGCGGCTATAATACTTATAATATTGATAATACAAGGATAATTTATCCTTCTGTTCCTTCTGAATCATTAATTTCAGATCATTACGGAAACGACCAGACAGACCCTAATGACCGGTAGGAATGTACGATATCATATTTTCTTGACTTCCATTATTTATATTATAATCGACAATTATAGTATAGCGGTAGCCGCGCAACGAATAAACGACGACGGTCGACGGTAACACACGTAACACACGTAATATTAATGGATTCTTTTTGTAATGCCTCGGTATTCCGCGTAAGATTAAATTATGACATAATATTTTATTGTTATGTGGAACATAATCCCCACATTCACAATAATATGATGTAAGTGAATTAGATGAACTGAATCAAATTTCAGCTCGGTTTTCAGTTAGGTAAGCCATTTATTTTTAGTTAAGTTGATAAACTTCTAGCCTAGTCCGTGTCTACCACATCCCCAAGACTAAATGAAAAGTAGAAAATTAAAAAATCAATATTAGGTAGTTGGATTTGACAATTGACTTGGATAAGCAGTGAAGGAGTTTAGCCCCTTTAAAAATTAAAAAACTAGTCCCATAGAGTCATGGTTCAGACTATCCAGTATACAGGCGTTCAAAATTCCTAAATATACCTATAATATAATATATACATAGGTTATAGGTACAACGAGATATGGTCCTATTTGGACCATATCTTGTCATATCCGTCTTCGGAGGAAAACAAATACCTTACCTTATGTTTAGGCATTGGTGGAATTAAACGCTTAAATGGAAACCTGCAGAAAGCCGCATACAGAGGCCATACCGACGACGGCCACCTCGTATATAATACAATATATTATTATGTCATTTAATGGTGTGATACTTGTTGACTTTACTATAAGTTTACATACATAGGAGACATGTTATTACTTATTATTATCGTCAACAAACCGCTAAACGGAAAGACGTCTCAGACGTGTGAGTATAACAGGTGTAAGTAAACTTAATATTGTGTATACGGTATACCTATATTATATATAATTAAAAATTATATTGTTTGCATCAAAAAAAATTTGTTTCCTAGCCGTCCCACTGTACAGTTTTTCTTAAATTTTACACTTCCAAACGTACATAATAATATATAGATTAACGTGTATTTTGCGTATTATATACTTATAATTGTAATTGTTTCGCGGACAACAGCCTGTTACGTTCGGAACGAAAAAGCGTTACCGTTTTGAAGATTTACATGGTACGATTGGCGTATACATGTGACACGGCTGTACGACACGGTGCGCATTATAATATGTGCCTACGTTCATTTCAAAGGCGTAGAAATTTAAGAGTATCCGTTGTCATAAGTCCGGTGGCGTGGAATTCGGACCCAAGAGAATGAAATAGTATTTCACCGGCTAACATGGGATAAAATATGTATACATAGATTATTCTAAAACCTTTTTTGAACGTATAGTTATAGTGATGATTGTTATAATATAATATATGATAGAACTCGAGTGGACTTATATCAGTTATACTGTGAGTTAAACTTGAGGGCTAACATTTTTTTTGACTCAGTAAACGAAAATTGTTGGAAAAGTGTGTACTTGACTAAAAATAAAGTGTCTAACCGTTAACTGTATATTTCAGTAATTTTACTGTACATCCGTATTCCACGCACGCCAGAATATAGGAATCAGCGTGGGGTGACATTGGCATTTTTATATCCCTATTTTTTTTTTTGTCCCTCTGTGCGAAACTCTTAATCCGATTAAATGAGTTAGAAACGGTCGATTGGTCATGCGACGCACGACACAGCCGTCGATGCCACGAGAGTTATTTAAATCGAATGCATTCGTAAAACCGCGTTGAAATAAATAAGTCGACACTTCCGCGGCCGCAACACCGTAATTGCGATCATCCTGTTAACCTGACCTGTTCAGAGTCAGAGATAACGGTTGGGCGCATATTTAGAGTTCGACAGTTCGTTTCTTGAAGGGGGGAGGGAGGACAAGCCTTATTATTATAAAATATATTATGATGAATATCACAATATTATATTATAGAGGCTGAGACAGTGCGCCTGCGAGCTGGTTTACATATTTTGCTAATATTTAAAATAAACGGTTCGACGTAATTTCTTACAGCTCCACCCCTAAAACCGCTTAATGAGCTGCAGCCCTCGTGGCACCATTGCAGTATACACTATAATATCATCGTGAAATGCATTTCCACATATAGTCTAAAAACCCGGACCACCAATCTATGCACTTATATAAGTGCATTGTGAAGCGACGATGCAGTCAGGGCTGGACTGGGCCACTGTGCTACTCTTCTACAGCACAGTAAGTCGCGAGCTACGTTTATGAAAAAAAAGGAAAAAATTTAAAAATTATTTTGATTATGCATGGGTCTACTAATTAAATTTAGTAGGTAGCACCATAGAACATAATATTATTTTCTATTTAAGATATGTGTTTAAAATATTTTATGTCAATAATAGAAATCAGTACAAATTTACTGAGCATTCGGCACTTGACGTCTTGACAGTATTATCATGAAAACCTTAGATAGTATTATCATAACAACCTGTTTCAATAGCATGCTGATAGTTTTGATATCAGAGTGAATTGACCTATTATCAAACTTTTAGGCAAGAACATTATTTTAGTAATCAACAAAGAAAAAGTTCCTAAATCCTAATTCTTATAAAATGTGAGTGAAGGTAGAAAATATACTATTGAGAGAAATTTAATATTTTGTTAGTTTAAGTTGGACCGTTTAATGTAGGAAAATGGACCGAACCCTGCCAGTCTGCAGTTACTAATCCAGTTGCAGCGTTTGTTTGTTCAACCAACGGCATTCGGCAAGAACCATTTTCAATATCTACTGCACGAGTGCACAACGGGTTTATTCACCGAGAGTTGCGTTTGTTACATGTGTCATACTAACAAACAGTATAATATTAATATTAATATTAATACGCATATATATTATAATATACAATAATTAATAAGTAATAATAACACGCACCCCAAAAATGAGCAAAAAAAATATATAACCACTTTCGAGCGCAGTAACTTATACGTCGTTTTACTTTTACCAAAGGCGTGATTAAAATTGAATTATTATTTAGGATTTCTAAATGCAAATTATTATTGATGATTTATTCGCAAGAACCGGAAACTTAGTAACATTCGATGGAATAGGTGGTAGTAATGGCGTATACGTAGTGAGTTTAGTATACAAGATCGATGCGAAGAAAATGGGGTACCTACCTATATTATACACTGCAGGGAAAGTAGTATTACTCGTTAGATTTATCTAAATACATGGTAGATAAAAGTGCGGCTACCGTTTGTTTTTATTAAATTTTAGTTGATATTCCTGTTCATACTGTAATTGCAGCCATTTGCTTATAGTTGTTGGTTGTTACGAGTTCCTGTGTATACGAACTATAGGTACCCATGTAATAGTTGAATATCATTGTGATTCCTAGGTATCTATATAATATTATATTATACATTTTACAATTGGGTAATTACTAATTATTAACAGTAGTTATTATTCGTTGTATGTGGTTTACCTATTTAATTATCGGCTGTATTTAAATCTTACCGCATGGGTTCATTATAATTCATAAAATATCCGATGACATTACATGCATATAACTATTATTACAAAACAAAAGAACTTTAATATCATTATACATTTATACATCGCAATTGCAATCGCAATGTTATAGTAACTCACGCACAGACGCACACACGGTTTATAGAACATTTACGTGCGACAACGACCAAATCATGACTTGACCTTTATTATAATGATAATGTTTTTATTTCCATTTTACTTGAATAAACATGATGTTTACATGACAGTATGACACGAGACACTGTAATACTGTATAATACATGAATCGTAGAGTGAAGAATCAGGGGAGTGAAAAGCTATTTATTATTTTTAATTTATCTGCAAGACTGCAACAATCGTATACTGTGCTAGCTAGTTCAAGCCAACTTCAGGCCAATTAATGTGAAATACATTATGACATAAATGCAGAGTTTATAATGGAGGAAACTTATTAGTAGAAATATATTATAATACATTGATACCTACTGCAATTAATATAATATAATACCAAATGCGAGTATAGTATATACTATATTGCGTCGATTAAATAACTAAACGAATCATGCATGGGCAAGGTTTTTTTTCTAAACCGTTTTTGCTTAACATACATATTACATATTGTATAATAATAATATTGTATATTGTAGGACATGTAGAATTTCGGTTACGCATTTCTATGTAATTTTTCATAGTGCATACAATATATATTAACTGCCATACCTTCATGTTACATATACCATATTATAGCCAATAGGTACCTATACTACAGTGTAAAGCAATATACACACAAGTATCTAATACTAATTATATTTTTAGACTTAACTATCAAATTAATATGGAAAGGTTTGAAAAAAATTAAAACATTAAATTTATGTTATGAAATTAAATTAATTTACCTTTCAATAACTGATTAATGAGGCATTAAAAGGTAAGTGAGAAATACCACGTTTCTGTAATACATTTACATAAATATGATAGTTACATACAAATATATATATTTTTCCTAGCCATAATTGTATAAATGTTTCACAAATATATTATTTTTTAAACATTTAAAGTGTAATAGATATAATGTATATTATGTACATTGTACATGTTATGTTTAATATTATAATGCGATTATAGTATAGAATCTATAAATTATGATAGTAACTTCTTTCATTTTTACAATATTTGAATCACTTTACATATTTACCTGTTTTGAGCTGGTATTATACTATTACCACATAGGTACCATGTATACCTAAGTTTAGAAAAAAAATTGTACTGCATATAATAAAATATAATTTTTATTGATAATTTTAAGATTTAATATTATAGTACCTACCTACAATACCGGTTATCATAGAAATTATAAAAACCCTTATAAATAATTAAAACTGGCATTAAATTGGTATAATTCTTTTATCCGTTTCTCTATAACACTATAGTCTATAATAACACGCATGTGTGATGTGTATACTGTATAATGTATATACTACTGTTATCGTGTTATTTAAACAAGATTTAAATATATATGTCATTGTTATAAAAGCATAATATTATAAATTTATAGATTCAAAAAATAGAAGCTGAAAAAGTAGAAATTCTCGATATTTCGAGAACCTAGCTTAAATATTTTGGTCACTAAAGATAGCAATTTCACGTGAATTACATTTTAACCCGGATGAAGTTAGGTGTATTATTTATTTATTTATTTTGCTATATAGAGTTTTTCCAAATATATTTATAATTAAAAATACAGAATCAACAAATATGCTTTTTACCTTCATATTATGCTAACAGCTAACTTAACAAACTAAAATAAATACTTAAATAATATAATTTATACATATTGTTGTTATACATATTTGACATTATACATTTATACGTAGGTTTATTTTTTGAATTTCATTAAACTGAACTCAATACATCAATTATTATTTGGATAAGAATTGAAAAGGTATATTTTGATTAATTTAATTGATTGCACTTTTTACAGCAAACATTAACATAACACGACTTCAAAATTAAATCAAAATATATCGAAAAACATTTGAATAGCGTAAGGAAGAATCTAAGATGGGAAAGTATAACTGGTTCGAGAACAAAAAAATATAACGTGAGAATCCAATTCGTTCTTTAAGTCTTTGTACACGATAATAATATGTAGAGGTCACGAATATAATTCATTCAAGTGATTATTAAAAAAATAATAATAATAATTTCAAATTATATTTGAAATATGTTCATTTATTGAACTTCACGCAAAATCTAAAGCCCAAACTTCAAATTTTATTTTCTCTAATTTTACTGTGGTTATCGTGTACATTCAACCATTAAATTCTAAATGACATGTGTTATTATCTAAAACCAATTCGTTACCACTTGGAGCGTTAATCCTGTTGAAAAATATCGATATTATTCATTATAATAATTTGTGTCAACATTCAATAATAATATTGTTCTCGACCTTCTGGTATACATACAATCTACATGCAACATACCTACACTTGGCTACATTTATAATATTATATATTATTATTTAATATTATATATCCACCTGTGTGTATGCTTACGATTATAACCTACTACGATTGTCCGATATATAGTATGACAGTGTGAAACAATGTACTAATTTGAAATCTTCTCGTAATGATATAAAATTATGAATAATAGTTTAACAATTTTCCCTTTATTTTATTTTTAGGTAATATATTACTAAGTTGCAAGATTTTTTTTGATTTTTTTTGATTTTTTTTGTTAATTTCCATACAATTTTGTTTATTTATAATTATTTGTACCTTAAATGCCTGATGACCTGAGAGAAAACTAGTGACATTTCTGTGATTTGATTATAGCCTATAGACCCGTTAGGGTTCCGAGAGTGAGATAAAATTTAAAATGTGCATTTAAAAATAAATAATACGTTTTCTTTAGTAATTATTTAGTTTATTCCATCGACTAAAGACATTAAAATATGCCCAAATATTTAGTTTAATAATATGTACGTAAAATCTACATAAATGTTGGTTGTTATTCCGTATTATACTAATAATAAATAATACATATTAAGAGGACGTCATCGCACCCGCTGTGTTGTCTCCGCCATACAAAGTAGTAAGTATAACATAATATAGCAAATTTACATTCATCAGTACCAATTTTATGTTCTAAGCTTTATATATTAAAGTGAATTGACCAATTAAATTTAAAGGTAAGTATAACGTTTTTGAACGTTGATTTCATACGGTATTTTAATTTTTTGTAATTATTTTACATAATAACCCAACGTACAAACAACGATAATATTTTTGCCTTTAAGTTTAATAATAAGTTCATTCACTCTATAATATTAAAACTAACCACACAAAATTGTTTCTGCTGAACTTAAATTTACTATATGTTCTACGTTTATGAGACACGACAATCATTATTTTTTATTATTTTTTCAAACAAAATAAATTTTATGTTTTAATTAATAATTATCAATCGAATAAAAATATACATTTTGTACTTGATGTGTGTATTCATTATCTTTTACATTTAAGCAAAACCTACTAAAATGAACCTTAAATAACTCAAATAATGATATCTACTGCAGTCTAGATAGAATTCCCGAAAACAGTAAAAACTTAAAACCTTTAGGAGGTACCTGGCTACCTAAATTTATAAGTAAGGTTCATATTAAGTAGGGTATTTTTAAATCATGGGTGGTCATCATTCAAATCCTAAATTGTATTATTTGACTCATATAGTCATATCTAATGTAGGTATCATTATGGAGAAGGTAGTAAATTATCTTTTTCAAAATGTGTACAGTTTAACTAAATACAATATAAATACATTTACATTGTTGTACCTATAGAGTATAGACAATCGAATACATAATATAATAGCTGATGGTAATACATAAAAATGTAATTTTAACTAATCCTTCCATTGAAATGATTAATAATATTATAAATTAATTTTTAATACTATGAATTCAAATATGAAATAGGTACCTATAGCCTAACTATTTGTTTGAAGTCTCAATGTCCTGTATTAGTTTCTATCACATTTGACTAGTCTGCTACTCGAGTTAAATTTATAACCCGTATTAAATTGCATTCAAGCACTGGTTTCAAAGCATTGACATCCATTATTACATATAACTTTTATAAGTGTTTGTTTATTCAAGGGTGTTTAACAATTCATATAAACATTAAAAACTAATTTATAACGTAGTATTTTTTGGAGGTTTTATAAGAATGATGCAGTAATTTATGATTCAAAGATTTTAAGTAGTAACAATTGTTCAGTTTGAGTCAACTTCTAATATTTTTTAATATAATGATATAATTTTATTGCATATAAAGTTTCTTGTATTTCACTATTTCATAATAAATATATATAAGCAACCCACACCCTCTTATTCTTATACACTTGTACACATTTTCAAAAAATGTATAAATCATTTTAAGGACTTAAAATATTATAATTCGTTAATCACACTCTTTTGTGTGAGTTACAAAACTAAAAACTGTACCTATTATGATTCAGAGATTGTTGTGTGATTACCTATAAATCCGTTAAACATGGACGCGCGTAAGGTGCCGTATGGAGAACGATTCAACGATGGCGATAAATAGATCACAATATTTTTTCAAGAACATTTGTACTTGTTTGTTTGTCAGTGCTGGACGCTGGCGCCATAGTTCATAATATTTTTGAAACTGAATAAATAAATGTTTTTTTTTCGTACAAATAAGGCGCCAAGAAACCGTAGGAGACTGGCGCTATGGGAGACACAATTTTCTAGATGACGCCTGTAGGTATACCACACTGGATAAACAAGAATATATTCCAGTCAGGCCACAGACATCAGTCGGTGTATCAACTAACAGCAATTATCCATGGCTTGGAGATGTATATATAATAATAATCATGCAGCCTGTTATTATTTCGAATATCGTGCATAACTAGGGTTCCAATTCATCTTCCATATTCTACCTATACACGAGTTGTTCAGTTATCATGATTGTGAATTTATAATGATGAATGATGATTAATGACGTATCATTAAAATTATTTTTAGTTTCAGCAATGCTATAGGTTTATTAAAGTTCTATATTATTTTTCAAGGTATATTATTATTTTGTTTGAAAATCTGATTTATAAATATTATGATGATTTCCTGATGTAGTAAGTTTATTTTTAAAGACAAAGAAATGTAACTTATAAGTACATTAGTCTCAATGTATTATAATTTATAATGAACAATTACGTTTATAATTGTGTTTGCATTAGAATAATTCACCGCAATCAATCTATAAAAGTATGTTACGTAGATTAATAATAAACACAAATGTTTGTTCAATGTTCTACAAAACTTTTGTCAAGTTTATTTACATTAAAATGAAAGTGAAGTGACATGTATAAAAAATGTTAGAATAAATTCAATGTTTAAGCAGATCAGGAAATTAGGTATAACTCCTCGATCATATGTTGACATACTTAAGTCGTGGTCAGCACCCTCGGGTACCATTTACTTGTTTATTGGAATAATAATAACTCTAATAACAGGCAAGGCATGGCACCTACAGCCTACAGGCTTTATTTAGCTCAACGCATAAAAGACGTTTGTCTCTGGTTACCTATCTATCTCTGTATACAGACAAATAGGTGGTGGTTTCCAGGTGTATGCATTGTACTATTGTGTGTGGATAATGAGTAAAATTTGTAAATACACAGTAACAGAAGACTGAAGAGTACCTCTTTAATAGTTATTCCATTCGAAATAAGAATCGATATGGGCTTATGAATAGGTTTATAATGTCTTCTTTTGGTTTGTTGTTAAATAATAAAAATGTATTTTATAACTAGAGCGGAAAATCGTATTCTTTTCGACACAACTAAATAAAAAGGAAATAATTCGAACATTAAAATACAACATTCAAATTTAATGCCAATAATGTTTAAAATTAATACCCACGTACTCCAGTTTTTATTTGCTGCAGGGTGCAATTAAACAATGTATTTTCCTGTTATTTCATCAAATTACTAATTTATTTTACAATACAGCGTATAGCTGTATAGGTACGTTTGTTAACTATGTGCATCAGTTATTCAGTTCACATTCAGGAATCTATTAGTTTCGTTTATTTTAATATTAAACTATATTATAGTGAATCGTCATATTTAAATGTATCTGATAAGTGACAACATTATCTGAGTTTTCACGTGGTTATTTTTTTTAATATTTTAATTTTAAAGCGAGTTATGAATATGTTTTATAACTTATTAAGATAGTAGATGATTTCTGTTATTTTTATTTTATATAAAACCAACCCCTATAGTCGGTGTAAAATTAAGACGCTTTGATCGTAGATGGACCCGAGCGTTAAAGTTTCTCATAATAAAATATGAGTACGTTTTATCGTTGACTCATAGCAGGTATATTCGTCATGATACAATATATAAATTATGGATACAATACTATGACGCGCAGCCAGTATTATATAGGTATATATTTATATATCTTATTATGAGCATTGAGCTATATGAGCCATCAAAGGTAAATATGTAGTAAATACTGTTGTTTATTTCTTGTCTTTGTTTGTCAGCATTAAAATAATATAACATGGAACTATGGAAAGTAAGGAAAACATCGATATCGATGAGTGTCGAATCGAAATGCTCACGTCGCGACGCATAAAACATCGCATTTTGTGTATTCTGCGTTGGCGTGTGTATAAATTAACATCGCCGTAAAGAATAACATTTCGAAAGAACGGTTTGGATAATAATAATATTATAAGCAAAACAAATGTGCACTGCAGCTGCCTATGGACGTGTTCGAATTGCCAATGGAAGTCGATATACCTATACCTGCTGTAGCGTATATGCATCGTGTATTTATAGAATTTATCTACTCAACGCGAATAATATTATTATATATGTACGTTTATTACGATATATCTGCAGCCGTGCACGCGGCGGTCTCCCCTTTTTTAGTCACTCGCACGTGACCGACCGGCTTCTTCCGGCTAAAGCGCTCGGTGCATAGGTACATCGTATACGCATAACCCCGGGTACCATCCCCCCCCCCCCCCGGTCAACGCTCAATTTCCGCGCAGTTTCTCTGTTGACCACAGATCGCCGTGGCTACAATTACGTCTGCTTCCACTAATAACTACACGTCGACGGGTCGACCGACGACGTAGGGTATTATAATATACCTACGCACAAGGAACGGCAAAAAGAACGACGTCTTAGCCGGTTATTTTTGAATTTTTTCCTTACCTTATCGTCGAGACCGCCGCTGTTGCGTGATGCACCTGTACGAGTCCTCAGGGAATTGCAGTTATCGAGTAGTATCCATGTCACGGGCGGCGATCGAATTTTTCGTCACGACACACACTCACGGCGGCGCACGCACTCGGGGGTTCACTCGTGGTAAACGTAATGGAGGGAGCGAGTGATGAAAAACGGTTTGACTCTATATAAATTATTCGAATTCCGGGCGGGCGCCAAACGCACGAAACGACGACGACGACAGTCGACAGGAACGCGTACGAGCCGAACGAATGTTACCGGCAGACTGACACGGCGGCGGCCGGGCAGCGTCGTACGGCACCACCAGAGTCCACCACCACCAGTCACAACTAGACACAACAACTACTACTACTACTACAACCACCACAACTACTACTACTGCTAGTATACATTTATACGACGGATATAACACAAAGTACCCGCCTTGGTGAGACGGCAGACATTCCGGTGTCCGCGCCGGATCAATTGATCGCGTCCCCGTATTATACACATTATCAGTATTCTATCACACATAATACATAAACATAATAATATTAGGTACTTAATGATATATTTTTATTTTATACCTAAGTTTAGGTACTTACTGTTATAATATGATCCAATCGGAGGCACGTCTCGCCGTTCGGTATATTATCTTTTGTGCATTGTCGACGATTTTTTTCTCTATCCGTGTTATTTTTGTAGAGCAGGAATACTATAGATTACCTACTGATGATTCATTACTGCGTAATATTTACATTCGATTTTTTTTTGATTTTTGATTAACTGGAAAAAAATGTATTTATATAATATGTAGGTGTAGTATTATGGGTAGGTTAGTTATGGGTCAGTTGGTAGATCAACGCTTTAAAAATTAGACAAATTTATTAAATATTAAATTGTTTTTGTTAAATTCTATCCGTGGTATCTAAGACCACGCATACTGTACATTTTTTTACAAACTATAAGTAATATTTTTGGAATTATATGTTTTATGTTTATGTTTACATTTAAACATGTTTAGCCGTTTAAATTAAGGTATAAATTAAATTTGAGATATTATACTACTTACCTATAGCTTATTGTAATCGCGTATTCGCGTCTGTATAGATAATATTGAGACAAATTATAAAAAATGTTGGAGTTATGTTTTGATCCGCAAAATTTGCATCCTACCTAATCACACCACCACCGTTGTCGGGCGTGAAGATGAGATTGATTTTCTTAAATATAATATTTCATATGGGCGGACGGGACATTTCTGCAGTCAGACACTCTATATAGACTATTGCAGTATTGCCTAAAGCATTCAGTATGCGACGTATTATAATATGGGTACCTATACTACCTACCTGTAGTCCGTAGGTATTGTATTATATTTTATTGTGATACACCAGCTGTATGGGTTTACACGTCTGATGTGTCTACATTGTTTGCGGTGTTTTCGTACACACGTGGGGCTGCCGCCGCATACCTCTCATATCCAGGGAAGCTATATACCTACATAACATAAATAAAGTGTTTTAGGCGTGTAGGTATTATTTTGGGTATAGGTAACACATATTGGTACCAGGTACCTACCTACTATGTATGGCTATATGGTGTATATTTTATTTAGTATTTTTTCTTCATATTTTTGTTATTGTCCTCTCACATCATATTATATACGAGACGCGTTAAGGTCGGAAAAACAATATCTTGCAGTGTAAAATATCGTCATCTACACGCATTTCTACCTCCGACCCGGGCGCGTCGTCGTTGCATAACATAATAATATAATAATAACATTTACACCCGTCGTGGCAACACATCCGGCCGAACGGTTCGGAGCGGACACCGCGTCAGGCGTCACACGATACAACGGTACAGTGACCGAAAGGAAGGAAGAAAATCGCTTATGTTATGTACATTATATACATTTGATGAATATGTATGTATTTTGATCGCACGACACGAGAATCATGTGGTTCTATATATATATAATAATATAATATATACTATCTACTATATATCTAAATATATTATATACTTACCTAATGGCTAATATAGTATTATATAGATAGCCGTCCCTTGCTCTTGCAATCGATCGATTTCCGCTGCGATTTATAATCCGTATAATATGACCGTACATCATAATATATCTCTATGCGGCGTAGGTATAATAACGTCTCGAAGGTTCGATCGAAAACTGTTGATATTCACTGATTTACGCGTTCATCAATTTGAAATAATACGGTACCTACGGTTATAAAATATTATAATACCTATATTATTATACAGGTCGTATATGAAAACGAATGTACAGGTAATTCAGATGAACATTCTGCGCGTTTCACCAAATCAGATCTCGTGGTCGTAATATAAAATGTTCTACTATAGAATTTAATAATGACTTTGGGTAATTTATGTGTGACGTGCTGGTACTGTGGTATAGTTATAGGAACTTGAACCTACTAATTTATCAATTATATCTCACACTGTAAAAGTATTTCACAAAAACAGTAATTTAATTCCAAGCACAGATTTTACGAATATATTTTGCTAATTATTTGAATGAATAAATTATATACATTAAATTGGGCGCTGCTTTTAATATTTTTATCTTACGAGTTTATAGACAAAATAATGTATAAAATATACAGCATAGTTATTGCGATTCACTTATATTGTAGATATATACAACTGTATTCACTTATTTAGCATTCCTCTACCATCATAAACAGATAACGGGGGAAATGTGCTTCCGAGGACTTGATCCCCAAATGCAATTGAATATAGGTACATCTAATCTGCAGGCCGCTTTACTTTGGATAACATGGTAGCACCCGAAAAAATTAAACCATAAGTACGCCCAAGTTTACTATTCGTATGATAATTGATATAATATATATAATATGTAATACATAATAATGATAATTTATTGTGGGTTATTGATGAAAACCATTTAGGTCATAATCAGAAAGAATTTAATTAGCTAACAATTCTATATATTATGTTTTATTTATAATATGTTGAAGACGGGTGTTGTTTTTAATTTTTAAAGATCTAGAGGTTAAGGAATGTTTAATAGGCAGTCTTAGAAAGCGAAACGGTATGAGTTTTTGAAAAAGACCTTTTAAAATATGTATCTATCCAATTATTTATAGAGGTTAGCATGGTCTATATCATCAACGTCCGTGGAGTAATTATATAGATTAGATTTACTACCGGCATCAAAAAAGCGAAGTAATACAATAATGAATATTTTATCTGAACTATAATAACCTCATATAAAATACGTCGGCTGTTCATATAGTGTTTTTTCCACAATAACAACAAATGGTTCTTGATATCAGATTATGTAAATATGACAAGAGTTGGTTAGAATATTTGTATAATATATTATATATATTATTAAAAAACAGCAGAGTGGAGGAATAAAAAATGGCTTACATTTTTTTTTCGTGATATACCTACGTTGTATTTAACAATTTATTGTTCGACAAAATTAAGTCATGAACTCATGACTAGGTATGATTATATATTTATAGGATTATATTTGTCAAATTATTTACTAGCGCGTCTAGATGTATACGATTAACACGAATAAAATGTAAATGAGATATTTTTTATTAGTGCATTCGAGTAAGTTGTTTTCAGTGAAGTATTTAAGGGGAGCATGGTCGGCACTTTTTATGTGGACATAATATTTGTGTTTAATACCACCATTAATGCACTGGTTTCACAGCTATAAAATACCTAAAATAAATATAAGTATACTAATACAACTAATTTTACAATATGATTTTTTAAAAGTATAAATTGTTGTTGTTGTTTTTATGGAAACGGCAGATGTTACTATAGGCTTCTATCGGCTTCATCAACATTTTACTTACCATATTTTCAACAAATATATCAGTAATGGTGATTGGCAATAAAATATTTAGGATCCAAAAAAATTGCTTCTTTTTGCCTTTTGCACTGATCTAGAGAAATAAATGTAAAAATACAATTTAATTAGAATAACATGGAAATTAAAAGATATTACCTAATTTGTTGGATTGAAACCAAGAAAAATTAGTCCAGCCTGTCTTTTGGCGACACTCAGTAGGCATGTACTGCAATATTGAACACTGCGATTTATTTTGGCTTTCTATAATTACATAACAATATAGAAAACACTCTAAACTAATAATCATTAATAAAGTTGTTACAATGATCATTGGTATTATAATATTCTAATAATTATTTATTTAATAAAAGTAGATATTTTTTAGGTCTACTACTAATTTAACACAGTAAATGACTTAATTTAAGAAATTTAATGTAATCATAAATTATAATTTGATATTATTGCACCACGAGTCCATGAATAATAAAAACATGGGTTTCTTACCAGGTACACCATGTACCTGGTTGAAACAAATCCAAGTGAAAAAATAATAAACAGAACAAATTTTAGGCTGCAAAAATAATTAATTTTTTTAAAAATAATATACAGTAAAACTATTGAAATACAACCAACTGAAATCAAATACGGCGCGTCTTGCTTAAACTGAAACAATGATTATAGTTTGATATACCCAACATTCTTTAAGTATTTAAAATAATTCTAAATGATATTTAATAGTTAATTATACTAGGTACAGCATGAAGGTGCAAATACAAACGAGTAATATAACAGCAGGCAACACCTTTATTTAGAAGTATTTATAAAAATATAAACCTATACCTATTTATAACTATTTATGCATAATTAAAGCATAAATAATCAGGTAGCTGATAAATAGGGAAGAAAATATAAATATAAATTATATGAATAACATTAGTTTGATGGTTAAATATGTGGTAATTTTCTTAAAGCTTTATAAAAAAAATAGTCAAATATTTTAGCATTAACCCTCGATTGATTTAATGCCAAAGTATTTATGAAGGGTTACGTTACAATATTAGAGACAAAGTATAGAACATTTTTCGGCATAAAACTATTAAATGAAAATATATATATAAACTGTTATTTTATTGGATTATAGTCTATACTATTAAAATACCTATAAATAAATCATTTACCAAAAATCGACGATCTACTTTGTAATATCGTAAAATTAAGATAAAATAATTGATTACCTACTAATCATTAATCACATAAATGTTTTCCAGGTTGTTTTCTATACTTATTGAAAAGTATTTATAATGACTTTAAGTTGTCTGCTCACTAATTGCTTTATTAGTATACCTACCTAATTATCTACTACAAAATATTCAAATTAAAAGTAACTAATTAAATAATAATATAAATGACAATTAGATACCTGATCGTATGTTTTGAAATGGCTGTTTCCTTGGCCGTTTTCTTCAGTCGAGTTAATTTCCACTGGAGTAAATAGGCGATTTAAAATTCGATCAACTTCTGTATAATCTACATTCTACATATCTTTTATTGGCCATGTTTTTCAACAACTCTAAATCTTGAACACTGAGGGTCACTGATGTGTGCAACTTCAGCTCTTTGTTTTCGCCATTATTGTTTGACACTTGATCAATGTTCTAAAAAAGAGCCACAAAATCAAATAGAATACAACACTGTTCACAAGCAAGTCTTTAAAGTATAGTATGTATAGATAAATAATAAATATTTATTTATTTATTTAAATACACACACTTACAGATAGTCCAGTGATTATTGATAGTATGTTGATGAATCTTAAAAGAAAGATTGTACAACGTTCATTGACCATTGTTTTTGGTGTAACAATTTTCATTGATTTCGACGACCTGTCGTAGTTGAGCATATCCAACGGATCGACTAAGTCTGAACATTTTAGGGTATACTAACTAGATAAACACAAAACCAAAACGGTGATAGAAATAACTCTCATTGTAATTTATAATAACTTTATACAATAATAACATAGGTAACCAAGACCCCAATGAGCTGACCGAGTTTCGTTTTTATAATGTTCTATGCCACGGACTAAGATCTTAGTCCGTGTTCTATGCTAATAATAATAGGAAGTGGCTATTTCCGCGTCCGACTCGTATTTACCAGTTTTTGCGTCCTATGCTGCGATTGGTCCCAATATTGATAATATTGTAGTAACCAAAGTCATTTTACCAACATTAAAGTCAACCTAAAATATATTATATCTAATATAATATGTTATATTAATTATAAATGAATAACAGATACCTAATAATTAAATACGTAATAATAATAAAATATAAATAGTTAAATTATTATTTATTTATTAAATCGTTATATATATATATAACGTTAAATTATAAATAATAAACGAAAAATATTAAGATATGTAATATCGAGTAAATACATAAAATACTCAGAATAGATTAGGGAAATTCGCGAGTGCGGTCAATGGAGATAGGACACACCGGAGTCGATAGCCACATTCGGGAACAACTGCAGGATATCAAGTCGATAGACAGGGGGAGTGGGGATAGAACTATAAGAGGGACCCCGAAACGGCCTGTAATTAGACGTGTACACTCAATCTACCAGCAAGCACCTTCACGTTAGACTGTGTAACAATTTGGTCAATTGGACTTTTTGGCCCATTTTACAATCATAGTTTAAACCTCGGTTACGCCTAACCCACTGATTTTACCGGCCGAATTCGGTGGTTTAACCTTAGTTTAACGATTGTAATACAGGCACTTAGTAATATTTTATTTGAAGAAACATTTTAATGAACACATTAACTTTCAACCGAATACTAATTAATTCAACAAACACCTGAATATTAGCCTATCAACACGGTCTAGCTACCTGCAACCAGTAATCCGATCAATCAAGTAGATTACCAGATTACTACACCATCTTATCATTTTTATCCATAGAACTAACTAGTAACTAGTTTATAGGTCTATGTTTTTTTCATCTGATTTTTACCGCCTTAATTTAAATTTCAGATCAATTATTATATTTTATAAAATTGAATATGAAAAAAATAATTTTAGGAATCCCCCTGAAAACTAAAAGACAACATTTAAATTATTTGATCGTTCATCATTTTCAACAAAATATATTTAACTCGTTTTACTTGTTTATTTTTAAAAAAAAATCAGGAACAACGCTTTAATCTTTAACGTAGATTGAGGTTTCTTAAATTAGATTCAGTTATAGAGCTTGTAACGAGACAGAACTACCTGCTGTCAAATTCCTTATAATAGCGCGCATTATGATAGTAGCTAGCGCGTGCAGTGCACCAACGGTGCAAAACCGCCGCCGCAGATCGAGTATCGACGCGCCGCCCGAGAGAGGTCCAACTAGTACTATTTTGTGCAGCAGACTAGTATAGATGTATAATCGAACGTGTCCTGACTGACTGATCAATGGGCAGCGGACAGCCCTATACTATGATAGTTATAGAAACTTGATATTTTCATGGTACCTTCGTAGGGATGCACCAAAAAAGGAATTTACAAAATTCCCATTTTACAAAAGGTTAGGTTGCACCACATTGCGTAGCTCCACTCATGGATTTTGAGATTCACGCTGGAAATTTAAAAATATTTTTTTATATGGTTGTCATTTGTTACAGATTATAATACATTAATAGTAGAATAGTATAATTAATTAGTTTTTTTTTGTGTACTTATATAAGGCTCACAAGTCACAAGTACAATATACTTATAACAGGCAAGACTCATTCCACTGATATTTCGTTAAGCGTCTGCGCACCATTATAAATATATAAAATATATTTTATTATTTAATACGCACTCACAGACGACAACGATGACGACGTAAAAAGCCAAAAAACGATAAATTAGATCGAGAATCGAGCGTTTCAACGGTCGTGGAGAAAAAGACCATGATCCTCACTATATAGCGACAACTGACTATATTAAAGTAACCGCGTTTTACTGAGATTTAGCGTCCTTTTATCGTAATTCGGTGTGAACCAGAAAATAAAAATACCAACTTAATATTTTGTTAGGGTCTTCCTGTTGTGATTTTAAAATTAAACTGTACCTATCTACTTGGCTACTTGTAAAATATATTTCATATTATAGTATTATACTCTCGGAAGTAGTAAATTATACGCATGGCGTGTAAATACATTTATGTATCTACCTAGCTGTATGCTATTGCTATATAATTGTTGTTTATGGGAAGAACACTTATTAATTATTATTACACGTCGGTCATCGGTTATACACGTAATAATATTGTAATATTTATTATCCAACAAACACATCAGACATCAGTGGTGTATCCGTGGAGTAAGTTTAATCCGCCCTCCGCTATATCCTAATAGCAAACACCTAACATATACAAATAGTAATAGTTTTTTTTTATTGGATTAAGGCTTCGACGACTGAGGTCATCAGCCTGTAAGGTTAGTAGGGTTGGTATGGTAATGTTGGAACGGTTGGTACGGTTGGTACGGTTGTAAACACGTGTAGGTGTGGTAAGGTTTTAGCGCGGATGGTCACCCATCAGGGAACTAGCGGCAGCGTCCGTTACTTACTCTCAGTCACATTGCGTGTCTGATAGCAGCGAACGCGCCACGCCTGCAAGCCACTAACAATAATTATTACCACTTGTTATAATAACTCTCGGATCTGCATATAAACCATAAAGGCATCTCTATATACCTACTTAACGTATATAGCGTGCACGTTGATATACATTATACATATAACATATTATGTACCTATATATCACTATATATGGCTATACGTATATAGTTTTTACTTTTTTCTCCGTGTATAATATGGTTGAACTGTTGAAGGAACAACCTGCAGCGTAGTCCTGCACCCGTATATAATACTGGCGTTGCATACTTGCATGTCGGTCGCAGTTGGTTACAGCGATTACGGGCAATAGGTATACGTTTTGTAAAGATTTTCTATTCTCGTTTCTTTAAATTTTTTCATTATATTTCTCCGAGTTTCCGATACTGGGTTTGTTTTTTATCATTCGATTGTTTTAACAACCATACATAATATACGCATATTATACCGTATACGTGTTGTACGTAACATGTATTGAAACACACATCCGTATAGGTATACACTATAGGTATATAATAATATATACCTAGTGTTTTCCTGTTGTTCTTGAATTTACTACGGTAATTACAGAACGCAAAAACGTTCCGAAACTTAAATAACCTGTTCTTTACACTATGAATACACACACTTTTATGACTTTGCCAACCCCTGTGAACCTGCGCGGATGCGTATCGAAAGAGTGGGAGGGGGAACGATTGGGGCGGTGGTGCGGAACCTTTACAGAGTTATATATGTATATAATATACATTACAGATACCTGAATCCTTTATGAATGTGTGTGTGTGTGTGTGTGTGTGTTAGGGCACCCATATATTATTATAACAAATAATAGAATATACTACAGCTATATACCTGTAGCGCGGATGCAACAGCTGTGTTACACGATGGCTGATGCGGTTATAATCAAAGGCATAGTTGGTACGGTATTATATATAATTTTATAAGTACCTACGCGTCCTCCTTTGACTATACCACGTGTTATATTCAGGCTTGGATTAAGAAGATTATTGTCCGTTGTATTATAGCCTACATAAGCTATGACAATTGTGTTGCCTTTTAAATTACATAACATACCTACTCTCACTTAATAGTTAATACTAAAACATGTCATTCATCGACGGCAATACGACATGTCATAAGCCACCATCGCACGTTGTCATATATTTCAACGGTAAACGGGATACCAATCGCGGTGGTATATTATATAGGTACGATGATATAGCTGACACACAAAATAATAAATTATATACACGAATTTCATTATTTATTTACATACATAGTAATATTGTACGTGTAATTTAAGTGTATATCTATCTGTAAATATAAAAATGAATGTACGTTTGTATGGGGCTCATAATATGTATACTTGGAAAGTTGGAAACTATTCAACCAATTATTGTAATACAATTTTGCACACATATTCCTTGAGCATCGGGGAGTGTTCATAATTTCATTTTTCAACCCTTATAGGCTCAGTCAAACAGAAAGCGGTCTGCCCGCGCGGGCACTGTAAAATAATACAACCGACCGCTGCCCGCCGCGGTCAGCGTACCCGTAGACCATGGCAGCCCGCTCTCTGTTTGACCGAGTCTTATAGGTGGCATCATAGGTATGGTATATATATATATAGGTTATATGGTCTTATAGGGTGGCTAACTCATGGGTTAAAAACTTAAAACGCGCTTTACCACGCACCTTATGAATATGATTTTTTTTCCCAAAGAAGTGTTTTTCAAAGCTGATTTTGAAACTGTTTGAATTTTATCCTGAAAACCATTGTTAAAGAAGTTATGATAAAAATACTCATGGCGATTAGCGCATTCGTAAAATGAGAGTTAAATTCCCAATATCATATTTTTTTGAGGCATTTTTTTAAAGTTATTTTTCGAGATTCACTCGACGTGGATTTTTATAACAAATCAAGAGATATTTTTGAGTGAGTGCTAAACACAATAAGGTCTACTTTTTTGGATAATGAACTTTACTTTAGATCAAAAGTTTTTGTCATAAACTCTTTTTAATAATGGTTTCAGCAAAAAAATTTAAACAATTTCAAAATCAGCGATGAAAAACACCTCATTAAAAATAAAAATTTTTGAAATTAGTAAAGGCTAAAGGGTGTTGTAAAGTGTATTTGTTCCTACACGTGGACTTCGTTTTGGTTCACGAAAATCGAATATTTTTTGTTTATAATAGGTATATAATATATTATACACAGTGTCCTATTGGTTACAGAAATAAAAGAAACTTATATAATCTATCTATAAATTCATCATAATTAATTACAGAAATATACGTTGCTATTTAGACAGAAATAATAGACTGCAGTAGTATATTGAATATTGTAGGTGTAATGTATAATATACATTAGGATATGGTTTAAATGTATAAGTACCTAACTAATTTTTTAAATATTTTCCATTCTGTGAAAACATCAAAATACACAACCTCTGGCTATAATTACAATAATATATGTAATTTACGTATTAGCCATAATTGATGCAAAAAATATATATTGTATATGCTGACGATAACAATTATTTCTTTGCAGTTATATCATGAGAGTATGAGACTAATTTAGAAACTATACGACATACGTTCCGAAATCTAAGATCAAGAATAAAACAAATTAATATAACCGTACTATTAATTCACGCGTATTCATCTATTATATATTTCGGTTTTCATTTCATTTTATTTCTCTTGAATACCTAGTCGATTTTCACTTTTTTATATTTGAGTTGTCTTAGGTGGGATTTTTAGATTATTTTACTTGCTATTTTCCTCGTTCACATGAATTGCTATAAATTATGTCTTTTTTTACGTTTTATTATATTATATTATTATTATTATTATTTTTTTACAAAAAAGAATTATTCCTCGCCACGACACTCCCAAACACTGTAGCAATTGGTTTTTATTTCAGATTTATATCTTTGTACATAAAAATAACTATATTCGACTGTCGACTGACGAGCCATACCATCCTTTATTATAAGCATTTATAACGTTCTTTTCAATATTATACTCATTGCACCATCACTCGTATAGTGTATATAGCCGTAGGTAGATGCCTACGCGTTTCTACGCTTCGTTGCACATTTCATTATATCCGAAACTGAAAATATGAGTGTCGTATTTTTACATTATACAAAGAAAAAATGATGTAGTCCTATGCGACATCGGCATCCTTATACCATGAATCTTACAGCACAATAATAATTATATAATGTTAAGATTCTTTTGGGTACCTACATCATAAAATAAATAAAAAATAATATAATATAAGGTACACGCTCAAACATTTTTAATGCCAAATATAAATACGAGCATAATATTAATATATTCTAATGTATTATATTAAACAGGCGACGATTCTTTAAGACTTTAACAACAAACATAATATATATATTATACTCGAAAAATAATAAACGTTCTTGATAATTTTTTTTTTTTATTATACTTTTAAGTTTACAAAACGACAATTATCTATGATGGATAAAAAATATTTTAAGTTTTTTATATTTATTTACTTTTTTGAGTTATAGCATGTATATTATATTGTATACATTTTAAATTTTATATTCTTAACTCCTAAGTTTCGTCCTATAAGTATAATAGACATTTGTTAAAGAATTAAGATTTATAAAAATGTTAGTCAACTTCTCAACTCATTTAACATTTAAATACTTGTATGAGCGCACGTAGGGGTTCCCGGGAGGGGCCATGGCTCCCTGCTATTTTAGTTAATATGAATTGTTTTATCATACTTGTAAAAAAAAGGTATATGAGATTTTTTACTTTGGCTTCCCCAGTTTGTATTTCTGTGTGCGCCCTTGAATACCATATTTTAATTAACTAACTTTACTCGTTAGTTGTATGTATGTACTCGATTTTTTATGTATTGAAATTCTCAGAAAAATTATAAAATTAAAAAATATTTATTCCATCATTTAAAAAAGTAAAAACTTTAGAAATAATAACGATACAAATAGCAAAATATTTTTTTAATGTAATAAGTAATAACTTTACAATTAAAATGATGTAAAAAAAGTATTTCTAAGAACGTTAATACTTCTTGAATTTTAGATAATGGAGTTTACTGTAAAAAGAATCACCCACTATAATATAGGTACACTTTGTTTATTCGCCGAGACGCTGAGTCAATAATTAATAAATAATAACATAATATTTACCTCGTGGTTATACACTTATACTTGAGTAAATAAATGAATCATTTAAAAAAATAATTCAAATATACAGACAATACAATTGAAAAATGCCTATAATAATATAATATATAGGTATTAGGTACCATAGTATTATAATATATTACTGCGTCGGTGTGTCATATTATAATATCTATTATCGGTGCAATCGAATAATAATAATAATAACAATATCGACTGTGGATTGGAAGAGAATTAATAATCTTTGCGCTCTAGGCAAGATTACTAGTATGTACGAGGCGGCGTACGGTACGCCCCTTTTTATTCGTAATATATATTTGGTGCACAGATTACAGATATCGGTTTAAAAATTTTAAAGTTAAACATTTTAACCACGGGTGACTACTGACTATTGGTCCACGAACCATTTATAAATGTTTTCATACAATTCGATACGGTTAAATCCTCTGTAAATATTATTATAACGACATAAAACCACGTGGAACAAAAATAATAATACTAGTGAACGAGTTTAAACAGTAGAACACTTATATCGTTATATATACCTATATAGGTTATATATGTTTACAATTTACATAAGTCATCATAATCACACCATCCTACAAAATATAATATACCTATCTAATAGTATCTAATATACTAGCCGTCTAGGTGCGGTTTCAACTCTACGGTTTTAACCTACGCAGTATCAGGTGACCTGTAGTCAGCGGTAGATAAAAATTATAGCAAGACGGAGAAACACTGGTTTTCTGACACTGAAAGTACAAAGTTACGTGTATTTAATTTTTGAAACCAATGCATCATAGTTTTGAAGTTCTAAAAAGTTATAAGCTTTTTATTTGTTTGTATTTTTTTTTAATTATTGTAATACTTCGTCATGATCTAAACTGAATATTGTTCAGACATACTTATTTGTTTCATTGTTTGACATTCACAATGCCATCATAAATTTAATATAAAATGTATTAGGATAAAATACGCGCTATAATATTATATAGTGGTGTTATTAATAATAAGATTATTTTTTTTTAATACCTACTAAGTGAAAACTTATATTTTATTTATCAATTTTAAAAATGTAATTAAAATAGAAATATTTTAATCATGTGTATTTATAAAATACCTACAAATATAATGTCTCCTGCAACTTTTTTTTTTGTTCGACTTATACCGATAGCAGCGGGGGATTTATATGACCATTACTACCCCATTATATTGCTGCCATCGTTTATTGATATAACATTAACAATACAAAACCAGCGTGGGGATGTGTAGGCAAGTCTCCTGCACAGCTGCACTATAATCCCTTTCAAAAATGCATTATAACAGTCCTGTAGCAACTAGCTAGGTTACATTATTATAATAACCACGTTAACACTCGTATTCGTATACATTCATACCTACTATATTACATAGATATTCTAATAATAGTATCCTAATTCCGACAAGCTCATCCTGGCGACCAGTAAGAATACTTAGAATAGTCCGCATCCAGTGTGTCTATAAGCAGGAATGTCGGAATGGCGGAATGCCGGATGTCCGAATGTCTAATTTTATTTTAATCGTGTGAACTGCAGAGCATATTATACCAATAGTTAAATATAATATTATCTGGCTTTTAAAGTGATAAAATCTCTAGAGCGTCCGCTTAGCCACGTACACATAATATTACAGATGGTATATATGTTGATATTGATCCTTATCATACCTGTAGATTGTAGTAAAATTAATATTATAGGTATTTTTTGATAGGACTGGTAGGGTGTGTAGACACCATGTTAAATAATACTCATACATAATGACTATTATATTATACATATACTTGCTAGCTTATTCAGAAAAGATATTTTTTTATTCTTAATTTGAATATTAAACAAAAATAGAAAGTAAAATTAGCTTATACGATGTTATGTTATTATTATTATTCATTAAGTGTATAGGTAATTATATTTAAACTTGTAAATCATAATTTTTCTATATTCGGTAGGTAGGTTCGGTATACAATCTACCTACATATTACTTATCATAATTTTAGTAAATATTTAATAATCGTTTATTAAGCCAAAACGATTTACAGTAAAAAAAAACTGAAATATTGTTATAATAGAGTTGAAACGAAAAGAAAATGTTATAGACTCTGAACAGCGATTTTTATGCGAAGGTGTATTAATACGATTGGTATGATTTGTAGTTACGTATATATTGCACATTATATTGAGGTATACTATATACAGCAGGTATACAGTTGCCACACGTCCAGTTAAATTGTTTCCGAAAAAAGTGAAAGGAAAGTTGCATTGGACAGCACTACAACAGCCAACAGCTTTACAATATAGATGTTATGGTATTATACATCGATGTATATTACCTATACCTATATAATATGCATTTTGGGTCAAACGAATTTACTATTTAACGAACTTAACCTCACGTCGTCGACGTGTCCGATGGTGTAAATATATTAAATTTTATAATTTAATATGTATGTAGTGTACAATTTTATTATTATGTATAATACTACTTTCAATAACGCATGCGGCTTTACTATATAATAACAATAAATTATGTTATTATTAATATATTATGTATCTGCGCGCGCACCTAAAATGTCGTGTACTCGTATATTAACAAAATAATATATATTAACAATTTACATTTTTACAATATATAGACGAATTAATTATATTATAACGATCACGATGGAGATAATAGTATATAAACTATTATTATATTATACGCAGGTATTGTGTGTGACGAATAATATATTATTCGCATGTGTATACGCTCACGCGGCGTGTCCTCTAAAATATATAAGAACTCGGGCGGGTGCCTTCCTATCGAAATGTTTGAGCAATTTTCGTCGGCGCGTCATCTGTGGACAATTACAATGTATATACCGGCTAATATTGTGTTATGTTCTTACTTCTTATTATATATATTTTAAGCACGCGAAATATATGTGTATATAATATATGCATACTACACATTAGGCAGGTACTCTAGTACACACCAGTATACCACACACACACACACACTTAGGTACCTATATAATATATGATATACGCGCGAGTCTTTCGAACACAATGTAAACTGTATCTAATTATTGTAATCGTCCAACTATCGGCTGTATAATATATATATACGTATAACGTATGATATGGAGTTCATCCACGTCTATTCCGCGTGCAATGTCAAGGGCAACGGTTTAAAACGGCGTTTCATTGTGATCATTACGCCATATACATAACCATACACACGCGTATTTATATATATACATAATGCATCAACACGAAACAATGGACATCTGACTACGATGGTATCTATACGTAAATAGTTCGACTAGATGCCGCCGCCCCCCCCCCCCTCCAACTAAAACTTGTAGGTAAATCTTCAAACCGTCTTTATCTCTCCTTTTTTATCATTATTATCATTATTATTATTATTATTATTATTTACATTTTTTTTTTCTTCAGCCGTTCGCTTTTTTCGACAACCGGAATATCTACGGTACGATAAACGCAGATTTGCGATTCTAGACCTCGACGGCAGGTAGTCGTTTATGAACGCCCGAAGCAAAGGTCGGGTCAAATGTTACGCACCGTCCGGTCACGTCGTCGACGCCGCCGCCGCCGACGTTATTATCGTATAATATATTGCCCAGTATGTTACACGGGCGATTTCTTTATTTTCAAATCCGTAGGTACATCGGAAATGTATATACATATTATATTGACCATTATTATTGGGAATATATTTATATAGCAAAACTGGTCGGAAACCTCGCAAACGGTTAGACTTCTTCGCCGGTGGCGGTCCGGCGGATCGATCGTACATCACATAATATTATCATAATATTATATTATAGTACCGTTTTATAACACACGTGCCTCGGTACGTGGTTTCTTTTTTCGTATCTCTTATATATAAAAATATGGTGCGTAACTACTACCTTTTCTATAATATTTTGAGTATGGACGGGCCGTGAAGATCATGATCCGTTGTCAACGCGTAGCCACTCTTTTCAATGTTTTTTCTGTTCTTTTTCCACTAACCTTCAGAGTCGCCACTGACCCGCAGGATACCAATAATATTATTTATCCATGTAATTGTTCCTAGAGTGCGTCCGATATACTAGGAGTGACATTTGATTTTTAAAAGTAAAAAGTGTTTTAACGTATGTCATTTAATAATTAACATCACTGTATTTTTGTAGGTAGGTACCTATAAATGGGTATAACTTCCCAAGTCATAGTTTCCAGACAATTTCAATGATTTTTTTTTATAATTTTGTTTTTAACAGAATAAAATTGTTTAGAAATACGCAAGAATGACCAGGTTTCGTCGACTACCTTTCTATTCTATAGAGATAAACAATGGCACAACGTTTTATACCGCTAGTCACTACCACATAAGTTACGTAACAGTAAGTTGTACACATGTATATTTGAGGAAAGGCGCCACCGTTGACATATAAAAAGGATTTTTCATCGATTATAGTTACCTAGTCCTTAATATTCAAATTTCAAATTTATGATCAATATATCTTTGTATCTTGATGACTTATACATTTTGGTAAATTTAGTAAATTTAGTAAATTTCACATAATCACATTTCATAAAAAGGGGATGATAGGTACTTAGTTAAAATGTATAGTATATTTATTATATTGTATGATACTACATAGTTACTAAGTTACTATATCGTTTTTCGCATAGGATCTCAGTGTATTTTGTTTTTTTCGATGTAGGTACCTTATAGAATGTTGAAAATTTTTTTTTGTTCTTTAGTCAAAAAGCTTGAAAATTCAATGCAAGTCTCCTCGTAAGATTTTTACACTGCTACAAAAAAACCGAAAGTAGCTTCAAATTGATTTCAAATTGAAGCTTTGATTCTGGCGGCGGATAGCAACTGTGCTCGGCCAAGTGCGGATCCGACATCGGCACGGTACATGAAATACGTGTGGCAAACTTGCCCTCACTGCCACAGTGCCACTAAAAACATCGGACGGGCGAACGCGCGCAATCATGGACTTAAAAGTTAAAACGAATTTGGACGGACTGTCCGGCGAACACAACGGGCGTCCAGCCGGACACAGAAGTTAGGAGTGAACTAGAGACGAACGTGCAAGCACAGTATAAAGAGTATATATAGGTACTCTATATACTGTGGCAGGGGCGTAATTACAGGGGGGATTAGGGGGATGGATCCCCCAAAACTTTTTTTTTACCGTTAACATTTTGATCAAAGTATTGATAATGACCATTCATGTTTGCTAAAAACGTATATCCCCCCAACCAAATTCCTAATTACGCCAATGTACAATGGAGCAAGATTGCGTACGATACTACGGTCTACTATACAAGCGCGATAAAGGTAAGTAGGGAGGGGGCTACCTCCGCGAACCTTCAAAGCCCGCAACGACGTTGAAAAGCCGGTGCCTCCTTATAAAACGTTATGAACACTATAATACGTCATTACGGTCTATGTCAATAACAACGCAACAAAACACTCGCTGAGACGTCTAGGACTGACCATGGTTATTGTCGGGTCCGTTTCTGCAGCATCTCCGCGGCCGATCAGGGTTACCAATGTTACCGTGTCCTGGAGGCCGTTTCGTGGTCTGGCGCTTTTGTCGAACCGTTTGTGGACTTGGCATCATCATTCATGTTCTGAATCGAACTCAACTGTGGCGCGTTGGCTTTGACCGGCCAAATCGGTGGAAAAGTTAACGAAGCAGATGACATCGGGTCGACGTCACTGACTTCTATGGCGGCAGGTGTTATTGACAGGCACATTATTGGTGTAAAACATTTGTTTTACGTAAAGCTATTTTTTTATGCATACATTATTTTTTTTAATTAATTTACCCGCGGCAACATAGGCCATTGGGTGTTGTATAGGGTTGGGACGGTTGGTTAGGAGCACATACCCGTGGAAGGTCACCCATTCGAGTACTAGTGGCAGCGGCTGTTGCTTACCCACGTTGCGTGATTGATTTCAGCCACTAGCTGCGCCGCGCCGAGCTACTATTAGTGAACACATTGGTTATTCACACGTAAAATAACGAACCAACACGATTTTAGTTTTTTGTTGAAATCTAAATTTCTAACAATATTAATTATAGAAACTTCGAAGATTCCACTGTTACTTATTAATTACTATTTTATTAATAAAGTGTTCAATTTTTATAATTATGGTTTGATAATTAGTTCGTCTATTCAAAAATAAAAAATATTTGAGTAGCGAGTAGTGAGTACAATATTTTGTATTGACATTTTAATTAATATTTTGACAAAATTGGATATTTAGATGAGGAATAACGATTTAGTTATATTTTGTAATCCACAAAATAATTGTGGGGACTATAGAGCTCAGATTTAAATGCCCTTACCTAAACATATAAAAAAATGCATTGACCTAAAAACTCTAAAATATATGTAATGGAAAAATAAAATTCTAGACTTCTTCAGGAATCAGGATAAATTTGTGAAAGGTTTTATTTAAAAACCTTATTACCTTTTGTTGTTTTAATACAGAATGTGAATTTAATTATTATATATATTTTTTTTCGTAATACTATTAGAAATATGTTAAAAATTAGTTTAAATTACCTACAATAATAATGAAAGCCTTAAATACGTTTAAAAATGCGAAATATACATACTATGCCCCAACAAAGTTCGGCGTTAGCATAGTGTAAACTTAAAACACATTAGTATATTATTAGCATCATGTCAAGTATTTCAGAAAAATGATGTAAATGCATAGAATCTGATATCCGAACCCTAGTGGTCCGTTAACATTTTTCTGTACATAATTATATTTTACTATACAAAGTATTTACAAAACATTCATATTCACTTTAAGCTATTGCATAATATTAAACTGCGAACCGACTGATACTGTTCTATGGCAAGTTGTAATTAACTCATAAGTTAATAATAAATTACATATTTAATAATTATATACTAACATAAAAATGAATTATATTATATAATAAAGTTTTCAAGCAAAAATAATTCAACCTACCATATTGCTATAGTAAAATAAATTACTTTTGTAGAAATATACTTAAATTGTATTTAGTAATAAAGACTGGCAGGTCATATCTGTTCAGAATTCCAAATTTCAAGAATTTTTTTTTTCTGGTCAATCAATTGTTCATTGAATTAAAATTCCAAATATGTTACAGTGATCTATGACAAGATACACTTGAGACCTACTTTTCAGTAGAGTGATTAACTGCTAGCCCACTATCTTTTTTTTTTTATTGTTCTTAATTAACATTGGTAACAATGGCCATTAGTTACAATATTTTTCTTTACATTTTATTGTACGGTTTAGTTTTTTTTTATTGTGTAATTATTAGTAATATATTTTTATTATAATTAACTTTTGTTGTAAGTCTATATTATCATAATATTATGATAGTGGTTGTGAGTAAGATCTATTTTATATTGTTGCATACGAATATCACAGAGCCGGTCTTAGGTAGACCAGAGAGGCCAGAGAGGCTCCTTGCATTATACAAAAAATATCTCCAGGCTCACTCTACTTTAAGGTCGGCTTTAAAGTACTAATTTTCAATTTTGTTTAATATTCTAGGTGTATTGTAAAATATTACATTATGGTTGTTGTATGAGAATATCAAAAAAAAAATCTAACAACTAACTAATATATTTTAATAATTTATAACAAATCACTAAAAATGAATTTATATTAAAGACGTTGTTTCTTTTTGATCTCATCTTCATCATCTGAATCTGAATCGGATTCTGAGTCTTCTTCAGTGTTAACAAATTGAGATAAATTGATATTGAATTTCTCTCTTGATGCCGGAGTTTGGGCTAAGCATCTGAAACATATAATTATTTATAAAATAAATACAACTATTTGTATTAATGCTTAAATGTAGCAACACATATAATATATATGGTTCAAATTGAAGTTTTTAAAGTTAATATGCTAATCAGACAAGTATACAAGATGATTTTGTTGAATCTCTACACGTCTTTAATAAGGTCCTGTTATTATCATACCAATTTAAACTGTGTTCCAAAGGAAAAAATTAACTATAATGAAAATAAATACAAATCGAGTCTATTTAATAGATAATAGTAGAAAAAGCAATAACTCTGCGTCAATAAAAATGTTATGTTTATTAACTTAAATTATTTTAAACGGTCCTAAATAGTACAAAAAATGTATTTTAATTTTGTTTGATAATAATTCGAAATTATACGAGTAATACAATTAAATAAAAAGTTCATACTAAAATAAATTAGTGCAACCTTAAATTATTTAATAATGCCTATTTAGTAGCTTTGAGATGTCTTATGGATAGTTGTTTTTAAAGTGTACATTAAATAATAGAGCTTGCTAGATAATGTAGCCTTTAGCAAGTGATAACAATTTTGTGGCATACCGTTAAATCCAGTTAAGTTGACTGGAATGCTTTTGCTAGGGAACTGGACAATACTATTAGTGCCCTAGCTCCTGCTACAGAAAGAGCAAATTGATCTATTCTATAGTCTAGTACTAACAATATGACAAGTTAGAAAAAAGGTACCAATACAACAAAAAAGTTGCCAACAGTAAATACTATTATGTTAATTATATAGTATTTTATACTATTTTGATTTATAGTGCCTTAAGGTCCCCACACACTGCAGCGGTGGCGGTGAATTGATGCAGGACACATTTCACCTTTACTCACTAATATATTTGGCATTTATTATTTACTGCTTATTTATTTATTTCTAAATCTACCAGTGTTTGGCAAGTTCCTTATAAAAAGGAATTCGTTCCTTAAAAAAAAAAGAATACGTTCCTTTGGAAAATGAACAAGTTCCTTTTTTAGTTCCAAATAAAATAAAAATTCTTATTTTATCCATTTATGTTTTTTTTTTCATATGCATAATTTTTTAATTTTTAATTATAATATATAACTACAAGTAGGTACATATTTTATAATTCTATTTTGGGATTTTCTTCAAAATTAAATTGTTGGCTAATGTATGTTGATTGTTTTAACGTCGATACTCGATAACAATCACTAATTAGCAATATATATTATACACATTAAAAAAAATATATGTTAATTTCAATTATTTACATAATTATCTATGTAAATTATTGAAACTAGAAAGGAACGAACAATTTTGTTATTTTTCCTTGAATAAAAGAACTAGTTCATTTTCTCGTTCTTTTTTTATAAAAAGGAATTCGGACCTTTTAGAACTCGTTCCTTCCAAACACTGGATTCTACTATAAGTATATTGTTACCTAACACAATAATAATAAAACTTATTAAATACTTATGACATTTTTTTAATTGTAATATAAAGTATTTAAAATTAGCTTTATATAATAAGTTGGTATTATATTTAATAAAAGTTAAGTTAAGCTTTAATTTAATATTTAAAATTCAATTACCTTATAACAAATGGAGATGGTTTGGCTCTTTTTGGAGCTTTGGTCATAATATCCTTAAATAAGGTTTCAAAATTTTCAATTAGATGATTTGGCTCATCTGAAAGCTAAAATAAAAATGTCTGATAGTTAGTACTATACTTTTGATAGTAAATACAAATTGTATTTACCTGACCAATTTTCATCTCTACAATTCCTAAAGCTTCATCAAATGGATCCACTTGCATATTATATTTAATACCTTTTATGTAATGTTTTACCATGGCTACTAAATCTAATGTCAGTGAACCTGTAATTTAAATTATTTTTATTATACTTTCCTAAAATGCCTTTAATATAATTAAATAACAAACCATGCTGAAGACTTGGATAACGTTTTCTTAATAGTCCACGGATGGCAGGTAATTCTGTTAAAATGTCGGGATGAGCCAGTACATATTGAAAATCCGGTAACATTATAAGACCTCTCTAAAAAATAGATTAGAAATATAGCAGGTCTAGGGGATTTATTGCTAGGATTGAGGACTTCTAGTTTTTTGATATTTGTCTAGAAAGGTCATAGAACAATGTGAGTGATGTATAAATGGGTTTCATAACACAAGAAGGTTATGTTTAAAATTGTAATTTGCATATTTTGTCGTTATTGCATATAAATGCATATTTTAATAAAGACAAATTAAGAACATAATATATAGGTACCAATTTAGAAAATGATATTAAATATAGTAATATAACATATAAAAATGCATATAAAAATATTATTTTCCAAATGTATACGGTCAACTCATATATAAAAATTAAAATGTCAATGTATAAGTTCCAGGTATTTAAGAAATAATGCTTAATGTAGATGCAAACAATAAACAAATAGTTGATTGTAACATTGATCACACTGTAGTGCATTTAATATTAAAGTGCATTATGCCATTTGGTGTCATTCAACATATGTGAATGATGTTAAATGACACCATTTATGCCATCCAATGTGAACGTGTTAAAATTAACATTATGAAGTTTTTAGAATAAAATAAAAAAGTTTACATATTCTACTAATGTAAGTTTTTTTTTTATTAAATATTTTAACTAGTTCTACACTTATAATTGTATTCATTTCAAGTTATTATTTAAATGCTATTGTTAAAAAATTAAAATGATATACGATATATTTTTAGAATGAGGTAATTAATAATTCAATAATATATGCTAATATTGACTTATTTTTTATTATAAAGCATAATGAATTAAAACTGAATAACAAAATATTGTGACAGACAAAGGTAATTAATTATACTAATAAGATGTTATATAATACCTCTATACTTTTAATAACTTCTTTGCCGCCAACTAGCATTGCACCAGCATTTCTAGCTTCTTCCATCATTTCAGTACTTTGACAAAATGCTAATATTGTTCTATCCTCCCCATGGTCATAAGAATGAGGTAATTCAATTATTTTATGATATTTATCCACAAATTTATTTTTTTTATCTGTAGATAAGTCTATTTCAAGACGAACATTAAGAGGTGCATTAGGTACATTGATCATTGTTGGATGGTGAAGTTCACGATGAGCTAATATGGCTTCCAACAAGTTATACCTATAATCATTTAATAAAATTAAGATTGTAAATTATAAAATATTTGAGTGTAAATAATGTAAAATAGATCACAACTGACCTGCGCATTTGGTTAAATAATCCAAGATATACATCATCATTGGACGAACGCCAAGGAAATGTTTCAATTGTACGACTTGATTTTTCTAGTTGCCTATAAACAGTTATAACTTTAAAAAATACTCTAATTATTGGAAGAACAAACAATTTTCCAATTGTTTTTGATACTAAATACTATATATCAAATTATAAAATAAATTGGTGAAGAATGATGATGGTCAAGAAACTAGTTTTTATCATTCAATATAATTTCTGTGAATACAAAACTTCATTCAGTTAAATGGCTACTTACTAATAGTTTATGGGTTGCTTAGGTTACTTTAAAATAGTTATAAAAACAAATTTTACCATTTACCTATATCAAAAAATTTAGGTCAAGTTAAATGTTGCATTCAACGTTAGAAGATAATCATAAAAAATGTCAACAGATAATCTTAAAAGGCTTGATTGTAGTATATTGATTTGAAAATATTGCATTCATTTAATGAATCAAGTATTTTCATAATACTAGAATTTATTATAGTAATTTTCAAATATGTGTGTTAAGAAAAAATATTTAAAAATAAAGTCTAATATTACGGGAGAAAATAAATTTATAACATCAACTTCTATACTCCGACTCACAAGAGTCCATACGTAAGCCACGCATCGATATAGTAATACGTGACGTCTGTTTTCTCCCACCATGATGCCATTCCTACTCTTCGGCAATGTGCAAATTTAAGTGATGGACGCGTTTTTACATATGGACTCTTGTGGGCTGGAGTATAGAAACTAAATTGATCTAACAATATTTTAGTTTTAACTGAATATTAATGTAGATATTTGAAATTAAAAGACATGTTTACTTAAACAGAGTTTACAACTGACTTTTTCTTTAATATAGGTATATATTTTCTTGCTTTGGCTAAATTAGCAGCTCTGTTTTTTTTGTGAATTTTTGCTTTTCGGTCTCTGGTACATTTACGTGCACGATATCGAACTGGCAATATAGAAGAAACTGTTGGCAGTGAGCGAAACAGGTTACTAAAATCTAAAAATAAAATACATTAAAAAGTGAACATAAAGTATTTCAACTTGTGCAACACTTACTAAACATTTTATCGTTTTTATTACCCCAAATCCTTGTTAAAAAATGTTATTGTAGTACGTGAACAATTTCTGATCGCTCAAAGATACCTGGTGATTATAATAAATCGAATATTTTCATTTTATTTTTCAAAGAAAATTTGGAAGGTTTAAATCCAACATCCAACGTTTTTACTCTTTTGAAATCCTTATATTTTCTACTTCTGAAGATCTACCAGCTAAGTAAGTAATTAGTACTTTAGTAATGAGAACAAATAACTGATTTACTTTGTCATGGTTAAAACTTAAGAGTTAAGACAGCGAACGAGTGAATGGTGAAGAAAATTAATGTTTTAATGTTTATCAAAAAATATTATATTGTTAATAAAAAAACATAACCTCACCAACTTAAATACGGGTAACATATTATTATCATCACCGACCAATCGAATCCAAGCGATTATTATTACTGGTCACACTGATATCGTTCTTGTATCATGTTTTGTTTTTTCGTTTACTTAGCTATATAGCTGCTGCTGTCTAGTGTCTGAATGTCTGATGAATTTTAACTTTATGTATTTTTTAAACTCTGTGTTGTGAATGATTTTTTTGTAGATTAGTCATTACCATAGCCGTTTTCCTTTCTGCAGATCGCATTAAACGTTAGGACACCTGTCGGACATTTGCAAAAACGGTTGGATTTGGTTAATAAAAGTAGCAGGTAAAATTATTGAATTGATTTTTATACAACAAACAAAGACTTATTTACTAACAAGTGGCTCTAGTGGAGATGGAATGTAATACAAATTATTTTGGTTTTGGAATATTTCATCGAAATAAAAATGAATGATTAATTAGGAAGAAAAGTATTTATTATTATGAAAATGTTTAGGTTATGCATATTTTTTTTTAACAATTTATGAGTCTCAACTATTGTTTACATTTATATACCCAATAATTACCATATTGTGATAATAGTTTTTTTTGTTTAAATTTCAATAGAAGAATTCGTCTGTAACTTACATATTGATTATTAATATTTTTTTACAACCAACAGATTTTTGTAGTTGACTCAATGAACGATTCAACCGAAGAATGTTCTCCATTTAAAGATAGAAAGAAAAAGTAAATGATTGCACCCATATTTTATATTAATTTTTGTATTTGTGGTTTGTCTAATTTAGTTTTAATTGTGTCTAGAACTCATATGTCGTTAAATGATAAAAAACGTTTAGCTCGGGAAAAAGCTGAACAGTATAATAGCAATGGCAGGCCTTCACGCCAATATCATATGTTAACTGCTGAAGAGGTGAAACAGGGGAAAGAAACTCGTTGGGAACAATTGGAAATCATTGGTATTTTATATTGTTTTTAATTAAATATATAATTTTAATATTTTAATGTTGTGTGAAATTCTTAGGTTGTGTAAAAAACATAAGTCCTTCTTTATGGAATTTGACGACATTAACAGGACTTTACCTAAATGACAATCAATTAACACGTTTACCGCCAGATATATCAATGCTTGTTAATTTAGTATATCTGGATTTGTCTGGAAATAAATTACGTAGCTTACCTGCTGAACTTGGTGAATTAGTGTATCTCAGGTAGAAATAATTTTAAACATTTTGTAAAATTACTAATTTTAGTAATTTTATCTGTATTACATATTATATTGTATTTCAGAGAATTACACTTGGGTTATAATATGTTAAGATCACTACCACATGAGTTAGGGCGTTTATTTCAACTGCAAGTATTAGGTTTAGCTGGTAATCCTCTATGTCAAGAAGTAATGAAGTTGTATAGTGAACCAAATGGCACACATAGATTGCTTATGTATCTCTTAGATAGCTTACAAGGTAAGATAATATATTTTATTAGTAGTATTCATAGTGAATCAGTTAGTTTTAATCTTTAATATTATAAAAGTTACACTTTAATATTTTAAAGGTTAGGTTCACTGGAGTAATTCCAGGTTTTATTAAATGCGTTCAACATTTTGACTGGCTCTTACAAATAATAAAATATGTTTGTTCTTCCCATTGCTTTTATTTATTTATACAGTTTAGGTAATTCTCCTGGCCAGACCATTTCAGCGATTTCGTTGAACTGACGTTGTAGACTCGTTTTTATTTCTCCCCCATATTGATTGTATTTGATATTTATAGAAATATTTATCTTCGAAACATAGTGAAAAAATGATTAATGATTGGCGATATCAACTGTATTGAATTTATTTATCAAAAAAGATATATTTTTCTATCTCTGTACGACTGTACCCGTGTTTATTGTTTAATTAATAATTTGATAGTTGATTGAAATGATGTATTATTATTTTTAATTTTTAGTTAAACTATATTGGTTCATGGCTTTTTCCAAAATAATTTTTAACATGTTGACAGCTATGTGACCACTGGCAGTCACACAATATGTATTATCGACACACCAAGCATATTTTACCATGTCATTTCAAATTTTCATGTACTATTGTATTTGAAAAAAAAAAAAAAATAAATTACATCAAAAAATTGTTATGATTCCCACTGCGATCTTTTTAGTACATTATCATGGAAAAGTTAATTATATAATACCATATTAATTTATGGTCACTGGTGGTCATGTGACATGGTAGTAATAATCAACTACGGGCGCAAAAGGATACAATTTGAGAATTACAGATGACTGCCGGCGGTCACATGCTAGTCAACGTGTTAAAATATAAATCGGTTATCTGTTCTACCAGTAGCATATAACAAGGAAAAGTGGTATCTGCCCATCTTTAAGAAATATACTACCTACAGGCTACATAGAGACTAGAATAAGGAGATAAAACACGGCTGCCTACTTGGAAAACATTAAATGGCCACAGGCTGAGCTGTAGTTATTTCCGTTGCTACTTTAATCCTTGTAGGAATTGTTAATGTTATCTACGGTTTTTAAAAAATGTATGCAATATTGTGAACTATGACAGATCTTAACTGACACATTCTTAACCTTAAGTTTGATTATGGGTTGATTAATTTTAATATTAAAGCGAACACAAGATTGGTTTTGCTAAACACAGATTAATTATGAATTAGTGTCAGAAACAGAGAGAGTAAGTAAACAATTTGTGGGCTGACATACTTTGAACGAATTGTTAAATTTTATTAATTACATAATAATAATACAATTTTAGATGAAGTACACTAATTATGAATGATTCATAGTTCAAAACATTACATATATTTTCTAAAAAATATAAAATCATGAATAATACCTATATTATATAGGTATCAGTAGCAATGGATAAGTGATTAGACGTCCAGACCTTAAGAGGATGTCAGCGCAATATTTGTTTTCTCTCTCTGACCCATAGAACTGAACATAGACAAAACGCATTTGCGCAGAATTGTTTTTTCTATGTTTTTAAGTAATTTCAGAGTAAAACCACCCATTACAAAAAAGATAGAGAATAATATTTTAGAGGGAATGACATATCAATTTTATATTTTATTGTTTTTTGACTTTGTATTCGACTTTTGAAATAAACAAAAAAATGTTGTAAATTTAAAATATGTTTTAAACTGTTTTGAAACAATATTTAGAAAAATCGATATGTCATTCCCTCAAAAATATTATTCTCCATCTTTTTTGTAATGAGTGATTTTACTCTAAGATTACTTAAAAACGTAGAAAAAACGATTCTGCGCAAATGCGTTTTGTCTATGTTGCGTGTCGGCTAGAGAGAGAAAACAAATAGTGCGTTGACATCCTCTTAAGGGTGTCTGTGCCAATTTTTCCAATTTTCCGCAATTCTAAAAAAATAGAAAATTATGATTGCTTAGTTGCTACTTTAATTATAATACTTTTCCAGTGATCTACTGCCCGATACTTATTTAGGAGGAGTTATCAACGGTGTATTATATCAATAAAGAAAGACTTCACGGGATAAATTTTTATCTTTCATTGATTTGTAGAATTTTGATAATTTTTTATCCGAAAGATGAGAACTTTTTTGAGGTTGGATTAAAATCCTAATTTTCATTTTGCTTTAAATAGTGTTAGAAAAATATGTTTGAAAAATAACAAATATAATATTTGAATAATGCATTTATTTGAATATTATTCAAATGCACAATTTAGCCTCAATAATTTTAATTTTGAAAATCTAGCTTTGATCTTGTAAAATATTTTCATCTTTTAAATAAATAAAAAATTAACGAAATTTGACTATTTTACAGGGTGTGAGAGTTTTTCCTCTAAGACATGTTTTTTTTCTATAAAACGCACCAGCCTTGACGTTCTTAAGCTATTTAATCGTGTAATTCTTTTTGAGATATTTTCAGTAAAAGAAGAATGGTCTCCTTTTTCTAGTCTTCAAACCTACAATAACCAACAATACTAAAAACCTTTGAATAATATTTTTAATACTGACCAGAAAAATATTAAATTGAATATAAAGTTAATATTATTATTATTTATATTGAGAGACTTAATAATATAAAAAAAATAAGCATGGTTCTCATACAACCTTATTACAATAATATGGAAAGTTTAATTCCATTTATTCTTAAATTTTGTTCCAATTTTGTTTTGTTGCTATTATATTAGGGTGTCACCGGTTTCCGCCAAATATGACCTTTCCGTTTTCCGCTAATACCTATTTCCGCCAAATTAGGAAAAACGTCATTCCTATTTCCGCTAATTATAAATTATAGAATTTTAAAGTTTGGGAACCCTTAAGTAAAGATTTAATAATTTTATATATTTTTTTAAGTAACTATAATATATTGTATAGGTATTAGGTATATATTATAGAGTTAAATAATAAAATTTTTTCCAATTATTACTTATTAGTTATTATAGAATAGTAATGAATAATTATATTAGTGTACCGACAATTTCTGTGTACAATACTTCATTGTCGGAATTTTTTTTTGTGTATACTTTTGCATCACATAATTTGTTAATACATCTCCAACGCACTTTATTTATTCCTTCATATGCTTTACTAAATTTAAAATTATCAATTACAATTTGTGATTTTCGCATTTACTGGTAATTAATTGTGCAGACATAACTGTAGCTTATATTAGTTAAAACACATCAAACACTATATCCACTGATCGGTGATCACTAATCGAACAAATCGAACAAACTATTGCAGTATGATATGAGATGACAGATTAGATAATATTATCTATATCTTTAAAATAATATTTTATACGTAGATAAAGACGCATACTGCAGGTATAAAAATTAAAAACCCACCATATAATATATACCATAATATAGACTATTATTATATCTCAAAATAAACCATAGGTTTATCGTAATAAGTGTTATGATAAAATTATATTTTTTGACTTATTTTGTCGCTACACTAATATCATTACTATTATATAATAAGTAATAACTGGAAAAAATATTATTATTTAACTCTATAGTGTGTATAGTGTATACCTATAAAATATATTACTATAGTTACTTAAAAAAATATATAAAATTATTAAATCTTTACGTAAGTGTTCCCAAACTTAAAAATTCTATAATTTATAATTGGCAGAAAAAGGAATGACGTTTTTTCTAATTTAGCGGAAAAAGGTATTGGCAAAAACGGAAAGGCCATTTTTGGCGGAAACTGGTGACACCTTTATATTAGTATGATGAATATCTACTTTTTAATAAGATTATTATGATTATGATACATGATAAGGTTTGTGGCAATGCCATTCAACTAGTTGGTTGAAAATTATTTTTAATTTATATACTAGCGGTTAGGTTGGTACATCAGTTGCCTTTGATCAATAACGACGATAATAATGATTTTTATTTCTGTCAATGTCATGAAAGTCAAATTAGTGGTAATTGTGTATAATATGTATGTGAGGGAAAATACATATATTTGTAAGCCCCTCCCCAATCTTGAGTTAGTGACCGGTATAATAATAATAATAATTTGTCGATACAAATATACAATAACATTATAATAAACAGTAAATAAAAAAATTTGAACAACATAAACTGTTACTTCAAAATAGTTCATGTTCATGTTCTATATTTTGATATACCTAGTTAAGTGATGTTCATGTGTCGATTATAAAATAATATGAATGTGAATGCGAAATCACTTAAGTGTTCTTTCCGAACAATAAAGGTTATAATATATTTATTAGCTTCTTTGTGGTTGTTATTGTCAATAGTTATCTTAAACTAGTAGTAGATTGTAGAAACTAATAATTTGAAATATAGATGTAAAATTTAGAAAATACATAATTTCAAACTATTCTTTTTTTAAATTTTGATTCATATTACTACAAGATTATGTATTTCTATATATTAACTCTATTTTAATTGATAGTTAAAATATATTATTTAGAACTCAAAATACCACTGAACTGAATTCTACTTTAAACGGTAGTTTTTTAAAATTATTTAAAATCATTTGTAAATTGTAAGTATATGGTTATTTATTCAAGAGTGGATTAATTATAAAATTTTAAACTGTTTAAAATTAAAGATTATATAAGTTTCGGTTATCAGGCGACTTGTGTGCAGGGTTGTGGTAATACTACAAAGCAAGTATAGATTGGTGAGTCGGTGGGGTGACAAACGGGTGTTACCTGACTCCTGCCAACAAAAACTGGTCACTGTATGCATTTATTATTTTGAACAGAGTATATTATATTTTAATTTAGAAAGCCTATCAGCCATCAAACAAAGTTTAAAAAGTGCCAGTAGATAGCAGCACATAATTCTAGTAATTTTTTCTGATATTAAAAAAGAAACTAATAAAAAAAATACAACTGTTTGTAAAATCATAAATATATTTTATTTTATAGAATATACATATTTATCCTGAAATGACTATAAATTATATTACATTTTAATAATTTGACCATACATTCTATTAACAATACATTTAAATATTTAATATAAAACTGCATTGATATCTAATTACAGATTTAAAACTAATTGTATCTTTATTAGATTAATTTGTTATAATTTTCTTTTTAAATACATTTTAATGATATAATTTATTAAGTTTTAGTTTTAGTTTATAACCACCTGTTATAAATTATATTTAATAAAATATGAGCAATAATATGCTGTACTATTGATTATTTACGCTTTATTTATAATTGATTCTAGCAAAAACCATAAATATATTTTATATACCCTTAGGCCGTGAATAGCCCCGGCCTTAGATCCTGAATATTAAATATTTCAAGAGGATGCTACAGTTGCATGTGTTGTCTCAGTCATACATACGTACGACATAGACAAAACGCGTTTACGCTGCCTGAGTAGAACTCGCTCAATTTTGGTTCTAGAGTAAAAATACATAATATAATAAAATTGAATCGTAACAATATTTCTGAGGGTAAGACGGTGAGTTTTTTCCATTATTCCCAATATAACGTTCATTATATAGTTTAGAAATAGCAAAAATGTCATATAATAACATTTTTAAACGACCTTTAACTTTCCAAAATTTAAATTTTTTTAAATTTTGTAAAAGATGTTTTTATTCTAACGCCAAAATTGAGCGAGTTCTACTAGACTGCGTAAACGCGTTTTGTCTATGTCGTACGTCTGCAAGACGGATATAACACAATGGGTGTGACGTCATAATATTATGATAATACAGTTTTGGATATTATGCGAAAATTTAAAATACTATTATTTGATAACTGAAACATCTAGGGCATTCAATGCAATCCATAATAATAATATATTGTATGAATTTTGGGTTAAAGTCGTGATAAAATATATAACAATTATTAAAGGGTGTCTGGTTTGGGTGCTGGTTTTTTCAATTTTATGAAATTCTATAAAATTTTAAAATCGTATTTTATATTTTAGTTATTACCTTAATTATAATATTTTTCCACTATTCTACAGCTTGATACCTATTTAGTGTGGGGAGGGGGGGGGGGGTTGATACGGTGTATTATATCAACGAAAATGACTGCACGGGAAAATCTCTTACGCCCTGTAGAATAGTCCGATTTCATTAATTTTTTTTTATTTAAAAGGAGAACATTTTTCAGGTTGAATCCAAGGCCGAATTTTCATTTTACTTTAAATAGTGGTAGGAAAATACGTTTGAAGAAGAACAAATATTTTGCATTATTTAAATGCATATTTTAGCTTAATAATTATAATTTTAAAAAATGTTCTGTTATCTGACCTGTAAAATGTTCTTTTCTTTTAATTAAAAAAAAATTAACGAAATCCAACTATTCTACAGGACATACGAGTTTTTCCTGTAAGACATGTTTTTGAACCAAAAAACGTGCCGGTTCCGGTTGTTAAGTATAATATAATTAATAAGTAATTTTTTGTAATTTCCATTTTTCGATCACCTATTATGTTATCATTTATGACAGTGTTGACCAACTAAGACCCACGATAATTTATTAATCGGCCCGCCAAAGTATTGAATCAAAATTTCAAAAAAAAATAATTTCAAATTTCAAAATGTCACACTCACAACCTAACCTTATGTTGTACATCGTTTTAATATAAATAACATTATCAAAAAAATATAATATTCTATAAACTTAAAAGAAAAAGTTTAAATTCTAGTAGAGTTTTTTATTTATGGCCCTCAGTAAAAAAAGGTTGGTCACCACTGCTTTATGATACCATAGACAATAGCAGGGCCTAAAATTGTGTGCAGTACCACACACTATGACTATGTGCAGTAGCTAATAATAAATGTGCAGTAGCAAATTTAAAAGCGTGCAGTACTTATTTTCAGCTTTTATAAATTTTTATTTGATTAATATTCAATATTGGTTATTGAAAATTACTAATTAGCATATTGTATTTGTTTAAAATCCTTAAGAGGATGTCACACCCGCATGTGTTGTCTCCGTCTTACAAATGTACAACATATCAAAAACTGTTTTGCGTGGGACAACTTTTATCTTTCTGTGTTTGTAGTAGTGGCTCCAAAATTTCTGAACATATAGGGTAGAAAATTATGTATGCAACAGCTTGCCCATATTTTAGATAACATAAATACAATAGTAAAGTTATTTGCTTCTAAACATTTTGTTTTTTTTTCCACTTGCTTATAAAAAATGATCGGATGGTGCTATTAAAAAAAGAGCACGCTGTTGCACAGATAAAGTTCTTCTTTTCGTGTTGTGAAAATTTGGTAGTTCTACAACAAATATGGTGCGAGAAAAGTTGTCCCGCGCAAAACAGTTTTTGCTATGATGTACATTTGTAAGACGGAGACAACACCATGCGGGTGTGACATCCTCTTAACATTAAAAATAATACCGACTACACCATATTCTGGGCGGCTTATAATATAATTAGTATATAACCCAAGCTACTTCGTTTTAATTTTAAAATGTTTAGTCATATAGCCATATAGGTATCAAGGACTTTTATAGAAGATTGCCTTAGATTGTATTTATTATAAATTTATAACTAATTATTAATAAATAGCAAAAACAATTATGCAATTAAGTTATATGTGGCATGTGCATTACTAGGTCTATGTTCATTATTTTCAAATTTTTTGGTGTGGAATTAGGTTTGCAGTTGCAAAATATCTTAATTTTAGGCCTTGGACAATATTATTCTACATATTTTGGGTTAATACTTGATTGGAATTTAGTAGTAATTTAAAGTAGACATTTTTATGTCATGAATTTAAATAAGAATAGTTGAATTTCTTCTGGATGTTGTGTAGTTGTATGTGGTATTGAAAAAGTAAGTTTTCCTATTTTAGGATAAAAAAATTGTATTACTTATAGCAGGATTTAAACTGTTTTTCTGTGTACTTGCTGTTCTTATGCATACAATTATTTTGGTAATGCTGCAAACGTTTCTTCAAACCCTCTGGGTAAAATATTGCGTCATTTTTGTGGAACTTTTAGGTAAACGAAGTAACTATGAACCTGACTTAACAATTCTCAAATACATAAAAAAAACAATTTTTCGGTAATGCGTTTAGGCCAGAGAGAGGATTCCAGTGTTGCAACTTGCAACATTCTCTTAACAAAAGTTGTACTTTTTCCGATATAAAAAATAATTCTTTGAGGAAAATTATCCAATAGTGAAACTTAAGTTACCATACAGGTTGCTGACAAGTTCCGCAGAAACGACACAACCTTCTACCTAGATATTAGAGGGACTGCAGAAACTTGCGCCAGGATAATACATTTTGGGTATCTATCAAAAATGTATATAAAAATCGTAAATTATTTGGAAAAATAGTTTAAATTCTGCTTTAGGTTTATAATAATTTTATTCAATTTTTTGGAAATTTTATATCTATTTGGAATTTCATTTTAGATATTTTTCGTATTATGAAAATATTATTAAAATAAGAGTTGTTTAAAAACAGTCATGTTAAATAACAGATTTTCGTTGCGCTAGTCATGTAGGTAGCGTGGCCGAGTGGTCTAAGGCGCTGGTTTTAGGCACCAGTCCGAAAGGGCGTGGGTTCGAATCCCACCGCTGCCACAAAACTTTTGCAATTTTTTTCCTCTACTATTCAATATTTTTATTTATAAATTGTATTCCAGTACTAGTTTTTACAAACTACTGTTATTTATTGTTCCTATTGTTATGCATTTAAAGTTCAGAATAAACCATTTTATAATTAAATTTTATACTATCAGCATTATATTTGTAATTTGAAATAACTTGTTTCAAAATTAAAATACCAAAAAGAGCCAGACGCAAATATAGAAAACTGAAATGAGGGGGATTAGATTTTTCAGAGAAAAAATAAAGCCCTAAAGGTATAATTTTAGTACATAATAGATTATTATTGATAACATAAATGATACGATTTGATTACATTTGTGGATTTTTAAACCTATGAATTATTTATTTTATAAATAAATACATAAGACATAATATTTCCAAGAGGGGGGGGGGGGACTAACCTAACCAAGAAATATCAAAAAATATTTGATTTTTTGATAACCTTAACCTAACCTTATTAGAACATTTCAATCGTCTTCCGTTTTTTACATCTTTTAAACTCCTTATTATAGAATTCGTTTTGTATGTGGTTAATGAACCGGCACCTAAGTCAATCCGTGACTTATCAGAAAATAGATGATTCAGTAAACTATTTAGATATAATATGCGGATATTGATGAAAATACCGATGGTAGCGAAGAAGTAATAATCCGAATAATATCCAATAATAATAATAATTATAAATATCTGATCTTTAAACGTTTCTCCGGATATTATATTTAAGAATAAAATTGCTTATATTTTAAAACGATATTTCTGTTATTTATCTACGCTTAAATTTATTCACAGTTTATTTTCTAAGTTATTTGCTTATAATATACAATGGATATAAAAAAAAATAATAATAAAAAACATCCAATTGCTTTCAAAATATCAACTATATATACAGGCGTAATAATATTATACGTAAATAATGTATAGTGTTCCAAAAGTATCCATTTTAAACGGTAATAAAACTATATCTTATTTTTGATATATGTATTTATACTGTATAGGTAATCTATCGTGGAAGGAGTTGCTTATAATGTATAATTTGAGATATATATATATATACCAGATATATATATATATATATATATAAGTATTTTACATTAGTTTAACAAATATTGCTGAGTAAAAATCTGGTATGGATAATATGGATTTTATTATTTTATATTACTTTATATATGGCTAATTGGTTCATAGTGAGTAACTATAATAGTAACTATATGTATAACCTAATGTATAACCTATATAAGTTTGACTAATCACGAATATTGTATTTTTCTATATTTTCGGCTACTTACTTTTTTTCTTCGAACGGCTTTCCAATTATTCAAGCATTTTAATTTACTTTTTCAAAAGTATGACAATGTGGGTATATTTACAACAAATTTACTTAACAACCATTTTTACAAGTGTAGGTATAGCATTAATGACGGTTAACACTGTTGAGGATGTGTATTTTAATTAATATTATAACGACCGATGCGATCCTTGAGTAAATAAATAAATAAATAAATAGTCCAATTTATTATGCGTTGGTTGAAGTAAAGCGCGTCGTAAATGGATGTGTCGTGTGTACACTGTATATCTAACATACTTTTAAAAATGTCATATTAATTATCGTCGATAGAGAATAATATCGGGTACAAACAACAAATTCGGTATATAAATCAAATAAAAAATATATACACGTAATATTATCGTATTTACGACAAATCGGAGAGCAACGAAAACACTCAAATCGCGTTTCCATATCGATATGATGATACACGTCTGCACGTGCAGTGTCACAGCACTGAATTGTTTTTCTAATTTCACTTTTATAAACAGACGTCACTATAAGCGATGATCACATGGTTTAATTACACTCCATACTCCATAGTCTATAACGTTATTACTTATCATTATATAGACACTTATAGTTAAGTCCAATTGGCCACATAACGAAAGGCGAAACCATAAGGTACCTCGCGCTTTATTCGACGCGTGGCGATCCTATTATAAAACGGATGGAAATAAAAGGGCTACTGTTTTAACGGCAACTTTCCGGATACGTCTGCAGTTTCTGAAGTTGATATCCGTTTGGTAAGCGGTGTAATAGTGATCTGGAAACCATGCAATATTAAACTTTGGTCAGTCTTGGTAAAACAGTTTTCACCACTGATCGTTTTCTCTATGTGCTGGCTATAATATTGCTAGGGCCACGACATTGATGCCCTACAAATGTCATAAAAAAATGGATTTATGATATAAACAACACAGAAAATTACTTAAAAAAATCATCCTAAATTACTTATATTATATTAGTTATCTACATCAAGATGGTCCGATCCTCGGCCTTTAATTTAGATTCTAGATAGTTACGTTAAAGTGGTTAGCAAATTTATTTATTGATTTTTAAACCAAAAATTACAATTTATAAACATACGTGATTTTGATTTAAATTTGGGATATAAAAGTATAAAATATACGAATGTTATACTTTCCACTCCATCAAGCTTAAGCTGAAAGGAGTTAGATATATTCTTTATTTATATTTATAAAGACATTTATAGTCTGGTTATAATCTAGAAAACAAAACATAATTTTTAAGCATTTTTTGTAATAAGTTGGTAAAATTACCTGTACATTTTGAAAATATATAAATATAATAATGACAAATAATTAACTCATAATTTTTCTCTCAATGCTTTTTTTTTTATTTATTAATAAAAGACAATTTACAGTCTGTGTTGGAAATTTGTAATACACAATAAGCCAATATGATAATTAATAAACATTTTAACTGCGAAATGATATGAGGAGGAAGGCCAATCAGTGGTGGAACCCTACATGATATATTATTGTATAGGTTAAAAAATCTCTGCAATTGTATTGAATGGGATTTGCAATATTAACGGGTTAGTACGAAATGTAGTTTTCTTTTGCGCTCTCAAATATTAAAAAAAAATAAAAAATCCGCCAAAACTTCAAAAATAACAAAAGAAAAATATGCAAAATAATAATTAATTACATACATACATACATACATACATACTTATATGATTTAAACACATTTTAAGCTTGGAAAGCATTGTCTATGATGTTCTAAAATAAGATGCAAATGACATCAACATTTGGCTCTATTTTTTACAGTCACAGATTGATTGTAGGGGATATTAAAGGTACAGTTTTATATGCCTCATCTATATAGTTTTTTAGAATTCATTGTACCTATTTTTACATATTATCACGACGTGTATGTTTAATACTACAAAATTTCCAAAAAACAATTTGCGCCGTGATTGGCTTAATCTTGCGGTTAGTAGGTGGTATTCTACAATGTTTCCATAGTTTATTCCATACTCCAGAGAGAAGAAAATCCTATCTTACTAAAGGCATAATAAGTTAAACCAGTTACCGCTTACCATTTATAGATCACCAATTCAAACTCTTGAGTCTTGAAACACTTGATAGTTAATTTCAATAAAAAATTACTATACATTTAATAATGATTTTTTTCCGGAGATTACGGTTTACATTAATCACGGTACAGTATGAAGTCCACTTAGTAAAATGGTCCGTGCTGGCTATTGTAATTGGATGTATGGTGCGAAGTTAAATGCATTGCGCTCGGCCGGAGAGAAAACCGAGGTGTTTGGCGCCAAAATATTGTCTGTATAGACGCAGTCGTTATAACTGCGGTCTTTGCGCAAATCTATGTAGTTAAAGCGTATACCTGTTTATTACCACGATACACGGATAATATAATATTATGCTCTTTGCCATCGGCGGACGGTTATCGTTTTCTCTTTGGCTTCGGGTTGTTTTCAATTAGTCTTCACATTGATGTTATATGAATATCTTAATAGTTTACTAAACGAAACAGTATACTAGAGTTTAATTGTTTTATGTGATTGTGAAAGGAGACTATCAACCATATAAAAAAAAAGTTTGGCTATTTTTAAAATGTTAACCTAAACTAAATTATTGAACTTAATTAAATATATTAGCGTTAGTATAATCATACTTATTGATTTTATAGAATTTATTATTTGATATTGAAACATGAAGAATACAATTATAATAATATATAAAAGTTAATATATAGTAGGTGAATTTGTTTGTAAGTGTATTTGTTTTGTGTTTGTTGCACACTTGAATAAAAATTATAATTTTAAAATTGTTTAAAAAGTCTTTATAATATTTAATTATACTATGTTATTATTTGGAGAAAATGAAAATTATCGTAAGTATAAACAAAATAAATGTTATAATCAAACTAAATCTTAGGCACCACTTTATAGTACTTGGTCGGTTATCAATTATCATACATTAATCTCTTAAAATGCTCCCACACGAGGACGCCTCGCTGTGTCCTGTGTTCCCTCATCCTGTATACGCGGTGTGTTGTGGTACGTACTTGAATATATAATATTATTTTTGTTAGGTATATTATGTTCGTCGAACTTTCTCGATAAATAAATAAAAACCTAATGATTTCTCGCGCTATGCGTATCGCGGGCGCCGCCGCCGCCGGTATCGTCTGCGTTTCGTAGCGGAGGTGGGGCAAACAGGTGTTTCGTCTGGCGGTTCTGAGCAGCCGCATCAGCGGCAGACTGTGCCGTGCCGTCGTAGTCGCGAGCGTCAGTTGTAGTCCTCGTCTAGATACGCGCCGGCCGCGTCGGTTTTGTTGTCGTCGTTCGTGTTGTTGTTATTGTTGTTGTCGTTATTTTGTTCTCGTCGTCGTCCGAGTTGTCGACACGAATTCGTCGCGGTGTGTCGTTTAGTCGCGTTGCGTGTGTCGCTGCAAAAAATAATTCAAACAAGCGAGCCTCTAACGACCTATCATTTAAAATAAAATATTATTATTATTATAGTCGTTCGCGCGTGGTGCAGTACACACACATGCGCGGCGGCGGTGGTTGCGTCAAGTGCGCGATATGAACCGGGGCCCTATCGTTGCCCAATCATTACCCGTCGATCGTTACGCGGGCAACTGTCTAATCAAACCGTCGTCGTCGTACTACTGCGGCGGCGGCGGGCACAATGCCCAACTTGAACCGCCGCGTTGCCGGTATGACGCCGTGGTCGGTGCGTCCGCCGGGTACCATCATGGTGCGCCGACGCCTTACCAGCACTACCAGCAGTTGCAGGACTGGTACGGTCGGGCGGCGTACTGGCACCATCACCACCACCACCACCACCACCAGAATGGCGGAGTCGTCGGTGCAGTCGGCGTTAGCGGCGGCGTAGGAGTCGTCGGTGGCGTTGGCGGCAGTGGCGGGCCACTGGCCGAGAAGGCGAATTTCGCGGCGCACAAGCACGGCGCGCCGTTGATACAAGCTGCCAAGTACAACAGATCAGGAAGTGGCGGCAGTGGTGGTGGCGGTCCCGGCAAGAAGTACGCGAAGAAGGCGCC